>NW_019264192.1:0-1588 GCF_002742605.1 Olea europaea var. sylvestris | reverse complement strand
GAAATTGGACTCGGGGCACAGATCCGAGATCACGGGAATTTAGCCAAATCCCTTCGTTTGGGCCTCCGAATAATTAAATTCCTTATTAATTATGTCAGGTTGGGGAAGTGTTGGACCGAAAATTAACAAAGCAAAACCGCACCAGGGGTAATTTTATCATTTGTTGTAACGGTGTCGGAATGGGCCGAAATTTGGTAGGTTGATTGGAAACGTCTTGCTAAATTGGACTCAGGGCACAGTCCCAAGGTCAGGGGATTTTAGCCGAATTCCTTCGTTTGTGCCTCCGAATAATTAATTTCCTAATTAATTATGTCCGGTTGAAGAAGTGTTGGACAAAAAATGAACAAAGCGAAATCGGACCAAGGGTAATTTTGTCATTTGTCGCGACAGTGTCAGAATGAGCCGAAATTTGGCAGGTTGATTGGAAATAGCCCGTGAAATTAGACTCGAGGCACAGACTCGAGATCACGGGATTTTAGCCAAATTTCTTCGTTTGGGCCTCCGAATAATTAATTTCCTTATTAATTATGTCAGGTTGAAGAAGTGTTGGACAGAAAATTAACAACGCAAAACTGCACCAGGGGAAATTTTGTCATATGTCGCGACGGTGTCGGAATGGGCCGAAATTTGGCAGGTTGATTGGAATCGGCCAGCGGAATTGGACTCGGGGCATAGACCCAGGATCACAGGAATTTAGGCAAATTCCTTCATTTGGGCCTCAGAATAATTAATTTCCATACTAATTATGTCATGTTGAAGAAGTGCAGGACAGAAAATTAATAAAGAAAAATCGCACCAGGGGTAATTTTGTCATTTGTTGCGACGGTGTCGGAATGGGCCGAAATTTGGCAAGTTGATTGGAAATGGCCCGTGAAATTGGACTCGGGGCACAAACCCGGGATCGCGGGAATTTAGCCAAATTCCTTCGTTTGGGTCTCCGAATAATTAATTTCCTTATTAATTATGTCAGGTTGGAGAAGTGCTGGACCGAAAATTAACAAAGCAAAACCACACCAGGGGCAATTTTTTCATTTGTCATGATGGTGTCGGAATGGGCTGAAATTTGATAGGTTGATTGGAAACGGCTTGCTAAATTGGACTCGGGGCACAGTCCTAGGATCACGGGATTTTAGCCGAATTCCTTCGTTTGGGCCTCCGAATAATTAATTTCCTAATTAATTATGTCCGGTTGAAGAAGTGTTGGACAAAAAATGAACAAAGTGAAATCGGACCAAGGGTAATTTTGTCATTTGTCGTGGCAGTGTCGGAATGAGCAGAAATTTGGCAGGTTGATTGGAAATAGCCCGTGAAATTCGACTCGAGGCACATACTCGGGATCACGAGATTTTAGCCAAATTCCTCCGTTTGGGTCTCCGAATAATTAATTTTCTTATTAATTATGTCAGGTTGAAGAAGGGCTGGACAGAAAATTAACAACGCTAAACCACACCAGGGGCAATTTTGTCATTTGTCGCGACGGTGTCGGAATGGGCCAAAATTTGGCAGGTTGATTGGAATCGGCCTGCGAAATTGGACTCGGGGCACAGACCCGGGATCACGGGAATTTAGCCAAATTCCTTTGTTTGGG
>NW_019264191.1:22131-23456 GCF_002742605.1 Olea europaea var. sylvestris | reverse complement strand
GATAGGTTGTGTAAGGAACTTATTTTATCGCTTCCAAGTTTTGACAAAACTTTTGAAATTGAATGTGATGCCTTAGGGATAGAAATTAGAGTTGTTTTAATGCAGGATTGAAAATTGATAGCTTACTTCAGTGAAAAGCTAAGTGATCCTACATGTGAAAAAAAGGTATATGCGCTTATTCGAGTTTTGGGGACATGGCAGCACTACTTATGGCCAAAGATGTTCGTGATTAACACCGATCATGAATCTTTAAAACATTTGACAGGTTAAGGTAAGTTAAGCAAGAGGCATGCAAGATAGATGGAGTTCATTGAGACATTCTCATATGTCATTCAGTACAAACAAGGTAAAGAAAATGATGTAGCACATGCGTTGTCAAGGAGGTATGTGATTTTAACTTCTTTAGGTACTAAATTGCTTGAATTTGAATATGTTAAGGACATGTATGCAAATGAACCAATTTTTCTAATATATATGAATCATATGATAAAGACTGTGGTCAGTTTCTTTAGGTGTGATTGTTATCTATTTTGGGAAAACAAATTATTTGTTTCTAATTGTTCAATGAGAGAGTTGTTAGTAAGGGAAACATATAGTGGGGCTTAATGGGACATTTAGGGAAGACCTTAGAGATACTAGGTGAGCATTTTTATTCTCCTAAAATGAAAATTGATGTTAATCGAGTTTCTAGTAGATGCATCACTTGTAAAAAAGCTAAGTCTAATGTTTTACCTCAAGGATTGTATATAACTCTATCTGTTCCTAGTGAACATTGGGTTGCTATTTCTATGGATTTTATATTAGGTTTACCTAGGACTAAAAAGGACAAGATTCGATATTTGTGGTAGTGGATAGAGATTTAGCAAAATGGCACATTTCATGCCATGTCATAAAACTAATGATGCCACCAATATAGTGGATCTATTCTTTAAAGAAGTAGTGCATTTACATAGGATTTTTAGGAGCATTGTATCGGATATGGACGTGAAATTCCTTAGTAACTTTTGGAGAGTTTTGTAGAATAAGTTAGGTGTAAAGTTACTGTTTTCTACAAATTGTCATCCATAAATTGATAGACAAACGAGGTAGTTAATAGGACCATGATACAATTGCCAGCACTGTAGTTAATAAAAATTTGAAAAGTTGGGAAGAGTGCTTACCATTCATTGAGTTTGCCTATAATAGGCCACATGTTCTACTACTTCTTGTTTGCCATTTAAAATTGCATATGATTTTAATCTACTAACATTTTTAGATTTAATTCATTTACCCGTTAATAAACAGGGTAGTTTAGATGGAAAGAAGAAGGCCTAATTGATGAAATC
>NW_019264191.1:11607-12853 GCF_002742605.1 Olea europaea var. sylvestris | reverse complement strand
TGCAATATATGTAATTAATAGAATACCTACTAGCCCCCTTGATGACAAGTCACCTGAGAAAGTCTGGACTGGAAAATTTCTAGATTATAACCACTTTAGGACCGTTGGTTGTGTTGCCTACTCTCATCAGAATGTTGGCAAGAGAGCACCAGGATCCTAAAAATGTGTTTTTATAAAATATCTTGAAGGTGTGAAAGGGTGTAGATTATGGTCAAAAGCCTTAAAGGTTTTAAAATGATCGCTAGTAGAAATGTGACCCTTAATGAGAGTGACATGCCATGTATAAGTGAGAAACATCAAGGTTATGTCCCTATAGGTGATAAATAAGATGTGACCAGGCTACTGGTGGAGCTTTAGACTCTATAAGATCGCCTTGAGCAGGCTGATGAGGAAATTGAGAATGTTTTTTATTTTCATGAGGATATTGAAGGGAATATCCAAGAAAAAGATGGAGGAAATAATTACCTATTAGAAAATTATCAGTTAACTAGGGATAGGATCAGAAGAAAAATAAGAGAGCCTACGAGAATGAGAGATTATCTGTCCTTAGCAGTTTTGTCTTACCAGAATTTGGCCTTTAAAGAACCTAAATCTTATGAGGAGAATGTTAACTGCCAGCTATCAAGGAACTGGCTGCTAAAGAAGAAGAGATGGATTCTTTGCTAAAGAATAATACCTGAATTCTGGTCCCTAAAACTCAGAATAAGTCCATAGTGGACTGTAAATGGATCTTTAGTACAAAATAAGGAAATTTAGCAAAAAAGGCTGTTAGGTTTAAAGTCAAACTTGTGGCAAAAGGATTTACTCAAAAATTTGATATTGATGACACTGAAATTTTCTCACTTGTTGTTAAATAAATTACCATAAGAGTTATGCTTGCTCTAGTTACAAAATATGACCTTGAACTTGAACAAATGGATGTAAAAACTACTTTTTTACATGGTGATTTGGAAGAAACCATCTATATGAATCAACCACAGGGTTTTATTAATGCTAAGGTATTTGAACATGTTTGTTTGTTAAAATTGATCTTTGTACGGACTTAAACATTCACCTAGACACTGGTACAAAAGATTTGATAACTTTATGTCATCTCTTAATTTCGTAAGAAGTTTTTTTGATCATTGCCTTTACTTTAAAAAGGGTAAAATTGGATTTGTGATTGTTTACTTGCTCCTTTATGTTGACACGTTGTTGATTGACAAAAATATAAGTGATATTAATGATATGAAAAAGTTCTTTAGTT
>NW_019264191.1:0-3775 GCF_002742605.1 Olea europaea var. sylvestris | reverse complement strand
GTAGAAATAGACTTCAAAAATAATAATTCTTTGTTTTTGAAAAAGAAAGGAAAATAGAATTATTTGTTTATATTTTTAATTCCTTTGTTGTTGTTGGACATCGGGTATTATTGAGTTTCCATCTCTCCTCATTATATTAATTTGTATAAAAGAATGTTTGGGAGTTGTTTATAATTGGTTTAAATTTATAAATAGATGGAAATGAGTGTTGGATAAGTTGGTCATATCTGTGTCTCTCGTGAAATATGTTGATAAATTAGTTTGACGGATTATAAACAGATGCCAAACAAGGGCTAAAGATTTACTGTAAGTAGCATCTGCAGTCGATTTCTATAGAATCTTCATCACATATCATCCAGTAGTGCTTTTTATGTTTTCAGGTAGTTTCAGCATGAATCTGCCGGCAGATGGATATGGAGATTAGACGTGATAAAATTGGAGAAGAAAAGGAGGGAGGTCCCTCGTTCCATTGTGATCTTTATGATACAGATTTAGTTCATAAAATAGCAGAGATATTCCTTCCTGGTCTGGCTTCAGCCTGTATTGACAACACAACTGGTGGCCTCATAAATAGCCCTGCTTCAGTGGCTGTTGACCTCAGAAGAGAAATGGTGGACCATCTGGTCCAAAGAAGTGAAAATTTTGTGGCGGAATCTGTGGTGCTAGAAGGTGGTCCAGATGCAGAAGTGTCTGAAAATCCTTTTGATATTATTTCAGATTTTGTTGATGATTTTGCAAGTTCAAAGGGGAATTTTCTTAGTCGGGTTTCAGGCTGGGTACTGACTGAAAGAAGAGAAGATATGATAGATGATTTAGTTCAAGAGATGGAAATAAATGGTTTTTGGTTGTTAAATAGGAGGGAGTCAGTTGCACAGACGCTACTAAAGAACATTGACTTCAAAAACATATTTCACTGCGGCATGAAGTTTAAATCTTCAGAAGAGCTAGAAGAGCATAAATCACATTGCAGTTTTAGGACCATGACCTGCATGAGCGAGGGGTGTGATGCTACATTTATTGCTGCTCAGAAGGGCCATCATGATTCGATCTGTCCTTTTAAAAGACTTCCATGTGAGCAGAACTGCTCAGATTACATTATGAGGCACGAAATGGACAGGCATTGCATTACCGTTTGTCCAATGAAACTTGTGAAGTGTCCCTTCTATTCCGTAGGTTGCCAGTCTACTGTTCCTCACATTAAAATGGATAAACACCGGTCTGAGAATCTCCCCTCTCACTTGCTGTACATTCTTCAAGTTATTCACAAGGAAACATCAGCAGATGATCTGAGAGGAAGGGTTGAAGAATTGGAAAAGGTAGGCTTTTGAAGGTAGTGCATAATTTTGAGTTGCTTTCTAGAATCTCTGCAACTTCTGTGCACAATCAAAAAAATATAAATATTTACATTAATAGATCCTGCCTAGCTAAAACTGAAGTTCATTCTAAGCATAAATTGTTTCTTTCCCAAATTACACTTTCTACTGGAATCATAAATGTTGAACAGATTCTTAATTAAACAAACATGAAGGTGACCTGACGAATCTATTGAAATTCTCTAAGATTGTGGACATGTCCCGGTAATTTTTCTAAATTTTTAGACAATGATTACATGGAACGCAGGTGAACTTGGACCTGCACAGCTCTGGCAAGGGTCTAGGGAAGGTAAGATGGTAAAAGATTCAAAAACCTTCATTCAATTACATCAGCAGTGTAACTTTTTCTTCTTCATCATCCACCTTCCTATAAACTTTGTTTTGGCAAATTGACATCTCAGTTTATTCATTGAATGAGCATGTAATTCTTCTTTAATTCCGATGGCAGCTTTCATCTCCTGAGAAACTATCAGCATGTCGTGATGCAAGATCTTTAACAGTTTTGGTTAAGGATCTTGAAGCAAAGCTTGGATCTCCGAAAGTCAACCCGAAGGCAATTCCCAGCAAAGAGGTTGCAGATTTGACTGAGCAAAAACAAGAGAGCCAAGGCTTGCCCACCAAGGAGGACAGCTCCATGCAGTCTCCAAACAAAAAGGAAGAGAGTGTTAATTCATCCTCAAATTCTTCCCGCAAGAAGGATAACTCAGTAGAGTCGCCTGCTTATATGAATGAGCAATTGGAGTCACAACTTGTGAAGGAAGAGTGCAAGGAAGAGAGTGTCAATTTTCCCTTGGACTCTTCCACCAAAAAGGATAAGTCATTTGAGTCACCTGCTTACATGAATGAGCAATTGGAGTTGCAACTTGAGAAGGAAGAACTCAAGGAAGAGAGTGTTAAGTCGGACACTTTCCAGGAGAAGGTAGAGTCACCTGCTTATACAAATAAGCAAATGAGATCACGACTTGAGAAGGAAGGGTGTGTTGCATCAGTACCAGTGGAAAAGAACATGAAAGAATCACACGTTCAAAGAGAGGAGGGCCTATGCTCACCAAGCAAAGATGGAGAAATTATCCGAGGAGAGATTGGTTGAATCACCCATCAAAATCACTGAAGAAAAAGGAAGAGCACCAGTGAATTGTGGCTAATGCGTTTTTTTTTTTTCCATCAATTACTTTAAATTGCCAGTTGACATCTTTCATCCTATGACCTCCATGGTAGATCTAACATTATTTGATTTTCTCTTTTCAACGCTCCTGGGTTTTGATTTATTGTCTGCAATGCAACATTTTGCCACATCAACTGTTTTGCTGGTTTAAGTAACTGAATAATGCTCCTTGTACACTCCATGTTGTACATGGAGTTTGACATTGCTTGCAAATTCAAAAATATATGGGCGGGAAAGTGTTTTTCATTTTAAAACTGGTCATTCATTGAACGATAAATGATACAATGTCAAAACTTAATGTCAAATAAAGCGTACATGTGGTAAGATTGTATTGGCTTGCTTAAAATTAGAATGATTTTTTAATTTTCAAACGTGCAAAAACATGTTCAATTGCAAGTCCAAAAACAAGGTGACTGATTGGTTGCTATAGGTTAATAAATTCTTGACTGCTTTTTTCTAGGATTTTCAAATTCTAAACAAGGTACAATCGTTACCTACTTTCTTTTAGGATTACTTAACGCGTAGAAGAATCTGATATCCCAAATCAATTTAGTACGAAATTGTCCATAGGAGCACAGAAGCAATCAAGTTTACTTGCTATAATTATACATAATGCACTAAGAAAAATATGATTCCTATATGACTGATAAATATGCAAATCTACATTCTGCATTAGATTACATTTAATGGATTGTTGTTAAAATAATGCTATTTAACCCCACTATATCTATGTGACAATAATATGCCATTAAATTATGGTTAAAAATTAAATGACTTCTTTCATTTAGCCTATTATTTAATGTTACTTTAGCATCGCATGGACTGAGATTATAACTCAAGTGGTGCTAAATAGCATTACTCTTACTGTTGTTGAAACAAACTTGAATTTATGGTGCGCTTGATTGCAAGTATGAAAATATTATACTTGTCAATTTTTTATTGGTGGATATATGAGAAATAGTTGATAGATGAGAGAGAGAGAGAGCTTGTTGGGAAATAAAATTTTACTTTTTTAAAGAAAATGTTTTCCTTGATTTTGATATAAATATGATCACGTTACCAAAAATAGGAAAATATTTCACATGGAGAAAAATGCCAATCTAACGATACAAAAGTGGGAATTTGAGTTAAAAAAAATATTTTTCATGAAAAATATTGATATCCAAACACACCCTTAATGTAAATAGATACTTTAAATTTGGGTGATTGGCGCAAAACCCTTGCTCTTTGTCCCTGC
>NW_019264190.1:9284-12862 GCF_002742605.1 Olea europaea var. sylvestris | reverse complement strand
ATATATATATATATATATATATATGGAAATGATTTACTGAGTATCGATGATCATCTTATATTAAGCATCGTAACGTGTCGTATAAATTCATTAGTAAATAAACTTATGGTGGACCTAAACATTTGAATTAACTTTAAAATCCACCAATGAATTTATATAACGCATCATCGGTGCTTAATATATCATCCTTATACATGTGGTTAAAAAATTAAAAAACTGTATTTTAGAATAATATTTTAATGGAAAATGTGTAGTTAAAAAAATTTTAAAAAAATATTGGTTTATGTGTAATATTATTTTATTTAAGAATGTATGGTTGAAAATAAGATAGAAAAAATATATTTTAAGAATAATGAGGATCAAACAAGAGCTTAAATGCTCCAACTTGAATTGACGTCCTAGGAGGACAATTTGTTAACATTATATTTGATATATCAATGTTACATATTATAATATAATTGACGTCCTAGGAGGACTTGCTAGACGAAATTCAAGGCCCAAGCAAAATGATTGAGCATTTTTTCGGGCCTGAGCTGGGTCGAGCAAAACCTCGGCAAAAAAATTAAGCACGACTCGAGCTTTTGGTTTGGGCTAAGCCGGGCCGAGCAGGATCGATTTTTGTTTTGTTATTATTTTTATTTTTTAATGTGCCTTTTTTTGAGGCAGCATGTTGCTGCCTTTATATATATATAGGCTCGGGCCTAGCACCCCAAAATGGGGTTCGATCCGAGCTTTGAGTTGGGCAAGCTCAAATTTTTTTCGAGTCAACGAGTCCAATTCTCATTCCTAATTCTATACTTTCATATATCGAGAATAAAGAGGAAAGGGGAGAAAAAGAGTTGATATTTCGTTAGTTCTTACCTAACAAAATTTATTTTATCAAATACTACATGAATGCCATTTTTCAAATCGATTTTAAAAATAAATTTTTTCAAAGTGAAATTTATCAATGGTGCAGTCCACATTATTAAACCACAATTTCATCTTGTCATAAATATTGTTTTAGTAAATTTTGATAAAAATATTTAAAATGTGTAACTAAAAAATTCATAAACATTATCTCTCTCATAAAGTGTGTAATTAATAGTCATTGTTAATTTTAACTTTCTTTTAGTTAAATCATATATTGGCGAAGCCCTTATTTCATAGAAATTAAAATTAAAATTTTAATCTAAATCGAAATAAACAACTAACATTAATCACACATTTTTTATTTTTATTTTTTTATCAATTTTTATCAAAATATGCTAAAAAATCTGCTTTTAACCACTGCCAAACAAAGGCTAAGTAACAAAAGCAACTTGTCAGTAAAAAATTTAAAAATAACAAACGAATTCAACAGGTCAAAGGCAACACACTTGTAAATTAATTTCAAAAGGTCTAAGTTAAGAGTAGATTAGACTTCAAAACCATACATAAATGTTTGTTTACCCACTTGAGTCAACTCAAGGGTGTTCCTGAGTCAATACCCGAACCACCACCCTCGCAACCGGCACCACTGTCCCCCCGCTAACACTGAGGCAGCACATCATCTCGCAAGGGTTGTTTTAAGTGTGGTTCGTTCTTGACTCACCCCCTAAATTGAGTGCCCTGCACCTCGAGCAAACTCATTCACACGATCCCATGTTTAGCTATACGATAACGAACATGGATCCAAACACCGACACACAATACATATAAATTTTTGTTTATCAACTTTCACAATTAAGGGCAGCCTTAATTTTCTGCACGGTGCACGAGATGAGATTATTGACGGTCTCAACCGACTCTACCGTGAGCTTGGCCGCAGGCAGACTATTAACCAAAATTTGAAATGCCACGGTCAACAATGACCCACTTGCCCTCTGCCCCGAAACCCCATCCATTGCCGGTCCACGAGACCCCGGCCCATCAGGCATGATCGCAAATCCCGAAGGAAGTAACGCAACATAAGCCGAATCCCCACCGTTCATCACCACGTGCATTGCAGGAATGTCGACCGGTGCGTAAACCACGAGCGATCCCGCTGCATCGATGCACGTCTCCTGGAGTATGAGCATGCTCCTCTGGTTCGAATTCATGGCCTGCAAAAATGACAAGAACAACCTCAGTATCTTATCAAATTTCACCAAATTGCCACTGCACTGTAAAAAAATAAGATATCAGACGTCAGATTCTTTACCGTGAAACTTAGTCAACCATTATAATATGACTTTTCATCAAGAAAGTGACCTCACGGACCCCACGGGCTGACCCATAAAGTTGATGGGTGTCATGGGTTTTGACTTTTATATATAACAACAATATATTAAAAAGTTTGGACAGTCCGTTGGATCTCAAATGGATCGTCCTTATAGATACCTCCAAAATTCCAGTTTTGTCCTTTACAATCCTACCCTTTTTCTGAATACTCGAGAATCTGAGAATCACCTAAATATTATGGGCAAATGCTACATGTAACCATTTTTTAAAATTTTTTTTTTTCCATATTTTGAAAATTTGCTCGAAAATCAACCCAAGAAAGATAAAGGGTGAAGGGCTTACACTTGCACGGAGGAGGGAAACACAGTTGCCATGATCTTGGCCTTTGGCAATGTGTGCCATTTCTTGCATGGGGCCACCATTGGATAATATGTCCCACTCGCTCCGGAGTCGTTCGTCACGGAGGAAATCAAACAGTCTGTGAGGGGAAACGGGCAGCCAAACCGAAGTAGAGGCACTAAGAACAATACCAGGTGGCTCGCCCGGATCGTCAGCGCTTTTCCGAGTCATGACCCGGACATCTTCATCGACATTTCCGGCGGAGAATTTGTTCCATTCGTGAACTGTTGAAGCGCAAACGCCAGCACAAAAGTTATCAGTCATGCGCTGGGCGAGCTTCAACATGCTTCTCCTCCCACTTGGAGTTATTGCTGCATGTGATGTTGAAATTAATTTCCATTCACAGGAATACAAAGGGTTTATGATTCACATGATAAGACTGAAATTGGTTTCTTTACCTGTATGATCTCGGCTGGAGACAGTGGAGGACATAAGAATGGCAAGACATTCGCATTGTCGTTGAAGGGTTGCTACCCACCTCTGCGCGCCAAATCCCATGCCCGAATTAATCAAAGGCCGATAGAGACGATGAACCACGCTCTCATCGTAGTCAGCATGTTCTACCCATATAATCTGTCATCGATGAGTAATGTAACTAAATAAGCATAACACAATAAAAATAAAATAATATTATCTAACACCAGTCTGAGTGATCACACTTGATAGGTTCAATTAAATGAATTATGTGACAAACTTATTTAAATAAATTTATCATTTAATGTCATGCAGTTGCCACCTTGATACCAGTGGTGGTTAATAATATTACTCATAAAAATGCCCGTCAAAAGCAATTAATGGCTCCAATTTTCTTCTCCTATCCTTTTTTATAGGATGAGGCTTTGACCAGTAAGAAGCAAGATCAAGGTTAAAGAGTTCAATAAAAATAATTCAAGATCAAAATAATTACTTAAATAAACAATTATATATCATAAAAACATTGCTAACAAGTGTTTATAAAGCCAATTCTTGATTCTCAGAGTTAAAACTTTACAGGCCAG
>NW_019264190.1:0-780 GCF_002742605.1 Olea europaea var. sylvestris | reverse complement strand
AAGATTTTGATATGTGTTGCCAAAATATTGGACTTTCGGACTTGAGATCGATTGGGTGTTTCTTTACTTGGAATAATAATTCCATTTGGAGTAAACTTGATCGTGCTATGGTAAATGAGGCATGGATGCTTGAGAGTTTTGATAGTTTTGCAAACTTCCTCCCCCCGAGATGCCTTTCCGATCACTCCCTTTGTATTGTCACTTTGTTTGGGAAAGTAGAAAGAAAGAGAAGGCCGTTTAAATTCTTCAACATGTGGACTCGGCATGATGAGTTCCTTGATTTGGTGTCGCTTGGTTGGAGTAAAGTTTTTGTTGGCACCAAGCAATTTTCTCTTTGCAAGAAACTTCATAGCCTTAAAGGATTGCTTAAGAAGATGAATGACAAACATTTTGCTCACATTTCCTCTAGAGCCGAAAGTGCTTCCAATAGACTTGATTTGGCTCATGTTAAATTGCACAATGACCGAGACAATCTTCATCTTAAACGTGAAGTTGTTCGTTTGAGAAAACAGGCTTCCACTCTTTGTGAAGCGGAAAGGAGTTTCTACTATCAAAAAGCAAAGTGTGTGCACTTGAAGAATAGTGACAAATGTACCAAGTATTTTCATTCTTTGGCCAAGAGGAATGTCAAGAGGAATTTCATCCCGGCTATACTTAAGAGAGACGGGTTTTATTCTGCCTCTCTTGACGAGGTTGGCATCGAATTCACACATTTCTATAGTGAATTATTGGGGAGAAAAACTGTTGGACAGCATGCTAGTGTGGATATTCTAAGAAACA
>NW_019264189.1:10143-12864 GCF_002742605.1 Olea europaea var. sylvestris | reverse complement strand
AGATTTAAATTTTATGTTGTTATTAAAGGAAAAAATCCAGGAATTTTTCATTCTTGAATAGAAGTTTTAGACTGTATCAAAAAATTTTCAGATCCTCTTTACAAAGGCTTTACAAATTTTCAAGAAGCATTAAATGCAGCAAGACAGCATATAGGAATAAATTTTTATTTATCTCCTTCTTTAAAAAATTACTCTGATCCTCCATTAGACTTCTCTCCAAGTAAAGACCAGAATATTTTTTGCCAACACTGTGAGTGTATGCAAAGAAATTACAAAGTTATTAATGAAGCCAATCAGAACATTTCATTAGAAAGAGCTCAACTCCAAAAGAAAGTGGCCCAATTTGAAAAAGAGATTTTGAATTTAAAAGTCAAATATCCAATAGGTACTATGGAGCCCAATAAGTCCATAGCTAGTCCAGTTCAAACGGTGGCTAGTAAAAACTTATCAAATCCGTTGAAGGTTGTGGATTTACCAAAAGCTCAACAGACTCAGGGGACTGTTGATTCTTCTACTAAATTAGATAATCAGACTCAGCAGACTGATAAATCTGCTACAGACCATGGTAAATAGATTTGGGATCTTTTAGGACAGCTCAGTGGAAAATTTAATTATTTAGTCAAATATAGTCCACCAGAACATTTTTCACTAGAATATTTTTCAAATAACCTAGATCTTTCATAAACCCAAGAAATTCAATCTAGTAAAGGAAAGGAAAAAATGGTTACTCAAGATAGTCAAGATTGTTCATTTTTCCAAGAAGCACAAGACCCTAATCCAGATACTGCTTCTTTAGAAAAGACTTTTGAAAAAATTGAAGAATTCCAGAAACAATCCAAAAGAGAAGAACGAACTTCATCAAAAAGGAAGAAAAAGATTAAGAAGAAGAAAAATGATGAAGGATTAAAAGAACAAATTAAAGAAACAGTAAATCAAGTATTTGAGATAATTCTAAAAAAGAATCATAAAAAAGAAAAAGAAATTGCAGAATGCCCAGATCAAAATGAAAAAGATGAAGACAATCAGTCCAGACTTTCAGAAGATAATGAAGATCCACAGAACGAATGATACAATAATTCAGACAGTGGAATGTCATTTTCATCAGTGGCACGCCATAATCTTGATACATGATAAAATTCTCAATAATACAGAACAAGACAAATCTAGATGAAGAAAAGAAGAAAAAGCTGAAGACTTTTTTATCAATAGACTGTATACTTTTTGACTAAATTTTCATTATTAGAAAAGATGTCGGAACTTTTTGAAAAGAAAGATTCCCACTTTAGACACTTGTTTGAATTTTTATTGGCCAAAAGCTTTTCGGTGAAGTGAGTGCCTTTTCCACTAAGGGTAGTATAGACTTTTTGCTCCCAAAAATTTTTCTGTTTAAAGAGACAGTTTCATTTGGTTTAGGCAGAAGTTTACAACCTATGTACTCTCTGCTATCTAAACAGCCTTTAAAACCTCTCCTTCAGAAAAATTCTCAATCCAAAAAATATTGTATAACTGAAGTCCTTGTGAATATTTTAAGGTATTCTTGTACTATTTTCTTAAGTTTATTTTAGAACTTTAGGGACTTCCCAAAAGGGAAATCTTTAATTGTAAATCTTTTAATGATGAATTTATAAATCCCTGATTTATGTTTTATGTCTTTATATTCATGTTTTTTGAAGTAAATATTTGTTATATTTCTCATTTTATTCTATGCATATAATAAAAGCATAACTTGATTTCTAGAAGCCATACTGTTTTTAGGTTAATCCTGAGTGATCCAGATGAGTGAAAACTTTTGGCCAAAGTGAGCCTTTTGATATTTTCTAGAAATGTTGGGGAAAGAGATAAATTAATCTAAGAATTTTATAAGGCAGTGTCACGGGTAACCTTATAAAGAGAAATAAGGTTCAAGTTTATATGTCATAGCTGGTGAAAAAAAAATAGGGATTTATATATGAGTCTAAGAAAAGATTTATAGAAAACTAAGGAGAGTACTGAGTAGGATCAAAGTTATTAAAAGTAAAAGTTATCTAACAGAAGCAAACAACAGCAGCAATAAAACAGCTTGATTATTTAGATTTAGATTTAAGAAATACCAGTAAAAAAGTACAAACAGTTGATAATAATATAATAAAGTGTAATTTAGAAAATAAGCATAAATTACATAGTTTATTTTCAGAAGATCCAAGCCAGATTTGTTTAATAGACTTAATCATAAATTTATCAAAAAATTTAGAATTAGAAAATAAAAAGAAAATTAATTATTTAGAAATTATAAAAGAAAATATTACTATAAGAGATCAAGAAATTAGAAATATAAAAGAATCTTTAGATTATATTAAAAATCAAAATTCAAGTATTTTAGAAAAACTTGTTAAATTAGAGAAAATACCATATAAAGTAGATTTAACAGAAGTAAAAAGAATTTTAGATTATAATAAATCTAAAGAAATAGAAATAACATCTACATCAAGTGTAGAAAACGATTTAAAAGGTTTAACAAATACATTAGAAAATTTAAGTTTTAGAGAAACAGGAAAAGAAAAAGTAACTAGAAGATTACCTAAAGAGTATAAATTTCCAAGATGAATACAAATCCTTTCTTAGGAAGATCTAGAAGAATAAATGAAGAAGTATCTATATTTAGAAATAGTACTTCAAGTATAAGCAGAAACATAATAGAAAGAGTTTTAAATAGACCAGCACAATATAATCAAAATATAGAAG
>NW_019264189.1:0-709 GCF_002742605.1 Olea europaea var. sylvestris | reverse complement strand
TGATTCTTTTGTATTGAAACTTGGTTTTCAAAAGAGCAATTATGATACATGTTTGTATTGTAGAGGTAAAGGAGGTAAACATTTATGTGGATGATATGTTGCTTGCAAGTTCTGATAAATCTGAAATTAAATATATTAAGCAACAACCTGAATCTGAATTTGACATGAAAGATCTTAGAAATGCTAAAAAGATTCTTGGCATGCAAATTTATAAAGATAAGATAAAAATATGTTATTTCTGAATCAATATGATTATGTGATAAAGATTCTGAAAAAATTTAGCATGTTTGACTGTAAATCTGTGTCTCTGCCTCTTGTAAATCATTTTAAGCTAACCTCTAATCTCTGTCCCAAAACTTTTGAAGAATCTGATAAAATGTCAAAAATACCTTATACAAATGTTATTGGTTCTGTGATGCACTTAATGGTATGTACTAGACCTGATCTTACTTTCAATATTAGCATATTAAGTAGGTTTATGAGTAACCCTGGGGAAAAACACTGGAATGCTTTAAAATGGCTCTTAAGATACTTAAAGGGTACTGCAAACTTGGGTCTTGTGTTTAAAATGAACAAAAAAGGAGTAACCTTAAAGGGATTTACTGATTCTGACTTTGCTGGTAATAGGGACAATAGGAAATCAACTTCATCCTATTTCTTTACCTTATGTGGTACAGTACTTAGTTGGAAATCACAATTACAAAAGATT
>NW_019264188.1:10916-12864 GCF_002742605.1 Olea europaea var. sylvestris | reverse complement strand
TATGGATAAGTAACTTTTTGATCGGTGAAAATTAAAATTTTCATAGACAAACCCCCTCGCTAGATTTTGAAAATTTATTTATTTTGACGCTGACAAAAAATGCTTTATAAAAATTAGAAAAGTGAAACTTATCTAAATAATTACGTGTAAGCAAAACCAAAAACGATCACGCTCTTCAAATTTTTAATTGCATCTTACATTGTTAGATAGATGTTACGTTTTAATTCCACTATAACATAATTTACAATATTTTGAGTCGCGTAACTCCCTTTCTCACCAAAGATGAGTTTTTGCAACTTAATCAACACGAGTAGACTCCTCCTCTCCAAGATAGTTGAGAGATCATTTCTTTCTCGTCCACTCAGGGGTGAGTGGACACACCATTGGTCCTAAGCAATGTCTAGAGCAGAGCAGCCCAAGATTGAGAATTCATAACCCCTAGACTTTTGGGTCGGTCTCACTAGACGATAAAAAACAACTAAAAAATTCAAAAATCAGATCATAGTTCAAACTCTTGAAAAGTCATTATAAATGGTAAATGCTGCTTCATTTGGGCAATTTTCAGAAACGTAGGATACCAAAAAATCCAAGAATAGATACTTTACACTCAATTGATCATAGTTCTTCCAAAGTTCAGACAAACCAAACCTTTTCTTCAGCAAGACTTGACACAATTTTTAAGGCTAGTTGATAATAGAAAGGAAACATCATATCCAAATGCTAGCAAATGCTTCTTCGAGTGCTCGTTTCTTGCATATTTCTGCACTCCACCCTCCTGCCTTTGCAGCCTTTTCAGC
Source organism: Olea europaea var. sylvestris (assembly GCF_002742605.1). Lineage (NCBI taxonomy): Eukaryota > Viridiplantae > Streptophyta > Magnoliopsida > Lamiales > Oleaceae > Olea > Olea europaea. The sequence continues at coordinate 12,067 of NW_019264188.1, read as the reverse complement.
TCGGAGTTTCATTTTTTCTTCATCAACGTGTTCAAGTCCTAGCATGTCATGACCCGACCCAACTGGGATGGGTTGAGGGGCCATGCCTGTTGGACGTGGCTGCACAGCCCCAGCTATAGCCGGGGCATATTGTCCCTGAGCACTAGTTCCGGTCCCTTCTTGAGAGATTGAAGACTGCATTGAAGTTAAAGCTATTTACAAACATGTGCAAATACTGGAAATCCGGGGAAAAAGGGTAAACATGAAAAACCCATATGCAAGTGCAAAACCAAACAGTTAAAACACATAGTTATCAAACCCAACCCGGATGTCGACATGGACAATACAGTGAGTAAACGGGTCAGTGGTTCAACCGGCGACTCGGTGGTTTAACCAGCGGGTCAATTCCTATCAAAAATAATATTAACTATTTTCATTGAATAAAAAAATTATTTCCAATTTTTACTAATAACTAAATTAACCTCACATTGTTTTGTTAACTAAATATTAATTTGTAGCCCAATTTCACAAATTATAGATTATATATCGTGAAATATGAATTTGGAACAAAAAACACAACAATCAATCATATGAAAACATATACTTTATATGGAAAAGTTCAACAAGATAGCTTCATATACTTTAATAATATTCTTGCAACACCAAATGATAATCGAATATTAAAACTTCTCCATCTCACCTTTCCACTCTCTAACCCTATACAAATTGTGTGGAAAAGGATAAACTTTCTGATAATTGGGTACTTTTTACGGTCAACTTCTTAAGAACTTTCTGATAATTGGGTACTTTTTACGGTCAACTTCTTAAGGCCACCACAAATTCTCTATAAATGAAGTCGTATTTACAATCAACTACTCAAAACCACTACAAATTCTGCACTTCATAGCCAATTATTCAGTTACGAGTTAAAGTAACTTTTTAACTTAAAGGCAAGAAAAATTATCAAAAATCTGATACTACTTTTTTTGAGCTTAGCCAAACATGCTCACACGTTTGTTCTCGACTTTCATTGACAGTGAATTACCTACAAATCCATCATCTAATTTGGTGTAATCAGAAGATATATAGGAATATGAGAACCCAACTCCAAAAGGAGATTCCAGAAAAAGCAAATTGGTTCCTGCAAGATAATTAAATCCTTGAATACCAGT
>NW_019264188.1:0-1938 GCF_002742605.1 Olea europaea var. sylvestris | reverse complement strand
CAGTTCAACATATCAAGAAATGAAGATTCTCCTTACTTTTGATTGCTTCAGCCTTAAAAAATCAATTAAGCTAATAATCCATTATTAAAAGTCTAATTCTCTCAAATAAGTGTTTGGGGCTTAATCAAAGTGTGTAACAATGTTTTTTCCCTTTTTTATCTCTCTCTTTTTTTTATATATATAATAGATATTTTTTCTCTTTTTTTTTCACGTCTTATGTGCAGACTTCTCTCCATTAAACTTTCTAAATGATCCTTGTAGCGAGCTTTTGGTCGATGATTTTTAAGTCAGATGATTTTAGTGCACCAGATTTTTAAATACCCTTACATATTTAATTACTCGAATCATAAAGGTTACGAAGAAAGGCTTCACGATAAGATAATTTTTTTTGTTTTGTTTTTTTCCTTTCCTTTTTTTTTTTTTGTCGTTGTTGTTTTTTTTTATTTTTGTACAATGATTAGTGCAATGCCTTTTATTAAACACTTATTCTCAAAAAATAAACCTCTAACATAAGAATTTCACCTAATTTTCGTCCTATTGGCCATAAACAATCCACACAAATTTTATTACACATAGAATCCATATTTACCTCAATGTCTCCCCACAAAAGCTCAATCACTCCAAATTATTCTAAATTTGGTTTAAGAATGTATAATTTAGTAATTGTTTAGATTTAACATCTAAGGTCCACTATATTTTTTTTCAATCTCTTCAAATTTTGAATCAAATTATTCTTTCATGATGCAAAACATAAATTTTATGCTAAAAAAATATCGAATTTTACATGAATAAGCATAAAATCATGAAAACGTGTAACTTTTTCACAATTTATAGCCCAACACATGGTTCCAAATATGTTCATTATGGTAAGCAAATTTATCTAACTCACAAAAGCGCACAAAAGCAAATAAGCTAAAAATAACTCTCTTTTTTTCGAATTCTTAGATTTTTTTGGCACTCAAACAAGCACACGAACCAATAAAATCAATGTTTTTCCACCCCAAAACTTATAACAGACATTGTCCTTAATGTCTTAAATCTTAAGTCCGCATATAAAGGGGTGGGGAGAAAAGGAAGAGAATACTCCCCTGATATGCGCGTGAAATTCAACGACTAGCTTGTCCTATTACTCCCGTTGTCTGCTTTGTCCTATTATGCCTGTTGTCTGCTTTGTTAATGTTGATTTAAGTTTTCCACGATGCCATGTTCCTATACAATACAGTTAAATAAAGCATTAAATATCAAGTATCTAACATGTGTTACTCAACTCAAACATCTAATAAATCAACTAATATATAGAGGACATAATAAGAAACGGGGTGTGGATGATGAGCCTTAAAATCGTTTGAAAGCTAATCTAAATTATCTTAAACTATTCTAAATCTAAAAAAAAAAAAAAAGAATAAACATGACTTTATTGGGTTGCCTTCCAATAAGCGCTTTGTTCAAAGTCCTTAACTTGACTTTATTGTTTCGACATCATGGAATTTCGAAGAACGCTTCTGATGCCTTGCTTAGTTTGCCTCTTTTAATTTTGCTCCAGTCTTCTTTGCTTCTACAAATTTTAGCATTGCCCATTTCAATGTGATATAACTTGCCTATTCATTCGATTCAAATTCAATTGAGTAGACTTATTCCTCGTCTTCGGGCTTAATTACAAATTCAATGATACCACAATCAATGAAATTGACAGACTGTGGGTTAACATCTTCTTCATTGATTACCTCTCATTCGTTTTGTTCATTTGTAATTGAACTTTCATTGTCTTTGTTCTCGTCTTCCATAATTGATCTTGAACTTTGTGATGTACTGTGATAGCAAATCTTCCAGTAACTGCCTTCGATCTTGCTTAAATTGCTACTACTATTGGAGCCTTGGTGGTCTATTCTAATAATTTTGCCCTTGATTATTAACCCACGTTTGGCTGTTTTTTTTTTT
>NW_019264187.1:10541-12865 GCF_002742605.1 Olea europaea var. sylvestris | reverse complement strand
AAGCTCTGGGGCTGGATGATGGGTTAGACAGATGTAATGGAGAAGGGGATAGATTAGAGTGTGGCTTTAGGCCTAATTTATGGGGGCACGATTGCCTTAAATTAAGCTGTTTGATTAAAATAAAAATTAAATTTTGATAAAAATCAATAGAATGTATGGTTGAAATATTTTTGATACCATAAAAAATGTGATTAAAATTAATTATTAACTTTAACTTAGATTTAACTTAATTTTTAATAGAATAAAAAATGAGCCAAATAAATGAATATTTAAATAGTTATAACCAGTAAAATATATTGTCTCATTGTAATATTTTTAAAGTGACTAACAATTATTGGATTCTCACAATTTAGGTTTATGCTATTTTTACATTAATTACAAATTTGAAGGACTATATAACAAAAATACTTTAATTGAGCAATCGATGATAGAATCATCATATTTTTTCTCGTACGTACCTGAAATATAATTTCATTTCACAGCTTATATCCTTTATTTTCCAAAGTCTATCCAACACCACTTTGTTCAACATATTACTTTTACAATTCTCGATTCTTATGAAATGTGAAATAGTAATAAGTAGTATTTAGTAATATGTGATTAAAATTAGTGTTTGATTTGAACTGAATTTATAAAGTATTTCTATCTAAATGGAGCTTTTTGAAAAAAATCCAAGAAGATGTGATTCATTACTCATGAAATTAAAAGATAATACAATAAAATAAACAAAAAAAACATTATTGATCCGTCTTCATTCATTGTTACACTTTGTACACTATATTCCTTGTCAACATTCGTTTAGTGAAAGCATCTCCCATTCTGAGTAACATTCAGAAACTAAACATTGTGTTCATGCAAAAAAAAAAAAAAAATGTCTTTCTAGAATCAAAATCGAAAGAAAAAGTTCAAGATTTGTAATATAAGAAAAACAAGAATGATGTTTCAATGACAGTACTCCGTCGGCACAATGGACAGGTTTGAGTGATGTCCAACCATGTTTTGATACATTCGAAGTGAAATCCGTGGTTCCACGCTAGAAGACACCGGAACAATTCCTGGTCTTTTAATTCAAAATAGACAGACACGTATCTCCACTTTCTTGTTTGATGTAAATATCGATGACTATCTGGGATCGATTTGAAGTTGGGGATGGTGGTAGCGGCAGCGTTGGTTGTAATGGCTGACGATTTATGACTGGCAGTTCATTTTGTTCCGATTCTGCATGTCTATCCCGCCTCTTTGACATCAGACATTGAATCAACAAAAACATCACAATCGAGGCGAAAACATATAGTAAAAGGTTCAAAATATTAGGCATCATTAAGGAAGACGAGGTAGAAGAGAGGCAGAGCGATTAGAGCAAACAGAAATTTGCAATGCACAATGGTATTTATATACTAGTGTGTGAGTCTATACAATGAACTAAAAGATGCCTATTTGTTTTCAGTCAACATAAGGATTTTTTTTATTACCTTAACTGCTTAACGATTTACTGTATGCGTGGAGATTTGCTCTAGATTTTTTTATTTTAGGTAACTTTTTTTTATGGGTTAATTTCACAAATGGTCACTGAACTATTGAGAAAATTACAAAACGGTCACTGAAATTTAAAACTCTCAGTAACGGTCACTTAAGTTTTGGGGCGCTTTCAAAAATGGTCACTGAAATTTAAAAACTTTCAGAAAAGGTCACTGAAGTTTGAAGACTTTCAGAAACGCTCATTGAAGTTGTTTTTCCAGCTTTTTGGGCTACTTTTGCGACAACTTTTCTATCATTTTCGACTATCGATACCACCAAATTTTGATACCGTTGAAAAGCCCACAATGTCCTCTTCCATTATTATCCAAAATCTCCCCATAACTCCAAGGAATTTGACTGGAAAATCGCCGCAAAAATCGCCAAAAAAAATCTGAAAATTGGCCAAAATCTTTAGATTTTTGGGCGATTTTTGCGGCAATTTTTCTGTGAATTCCAACCACCAAACCGGCTAATTTTGGGTGGTAATTGAAGAGGAGATTGTAGGCTTTCCAACGGTATCAAAATCCGGAAAAATTGATGGTCGAAAGTTGCCGGAAAGTTGCCTCAAAAGTCACCCAAAAAACTGAAAAATTTGCACAGATTTTCGCATTGCCGGGTAGCCAACTTTGTGGGTTTATTCCGGCCGAATATTTTGGAGTTTGGGGGATATTTTTCATGGTAATTGAAGAGGATATTATAGGCTTTCCGACGGTATCAAAATCCAGTGGCATTGGTGGTCGGAAGTTGTCGGAATATTGCCTCAAAGTAGCCCATAAAATCTGAAAAATCTGCCCAGATTTTCGCCT
>NW_019264187.1:0-3517 GCF_002742605.1 Olea europaea var. sylvestris | reverse complement strand
TTGAACATCTTGCATTGATAAGGGAACTTCATCATTATTTGTGTTTGCATGATTTGGTCTTGCATCTGTGATGTTTTCATCTGCTGAACTAGATACCTCATGAATCTTATCCAAATTAATGCAGTGGTCAACATTTTCATTGTTTTGCTCCTCATTTATTGCAATGTATCTATTAAAATTTGGGGAAAAACCTCCTTCGTTTGCTTTAGTTTCGCCATTGTTTTTTTTTTCCTTTTTAATCCACTCATCTGAATATGGAAATTCTGACAATTCCAAAGAATGAGAAATAGGAATAATCGTAGAAGGCCGAAAAGGAAAATGTTCCTCAATAAAGACGACATGCCGTGAAATGTAAACTAGCTTTGTTGTTGGCTCTAGACATCGATAGCCCTTATGGATTGGATTGTACCCAAGAAAGACACAGGGATATGTTTTCTTTATGAACTTTGAACCATCTTGATGTCGAAAGCTTGGAAAACATTGACATCCAAACACTCACAAGCCGTTGTAATCAGGATGTCTCTTATGATAAGGGCTTTGATTCTGTAAAACTGAAGATGGCAAACGATTGATTAAATAGATGGCAGTAAAAAATGCTTCAACCCAATGTGATAAAGGCATATTTGCATGGAAGAGCATCGATAACCCTGTTTCCACGATATGGCGATGCTTGCGTTCTGCGACTCCATTCTGTTCTGGAGTTCCTGGACATGAAACATGTAGCTCAATTCCATTGTTAGCAATATGATCCAGAAATGCATTAGAGCTAAATTCCTCCTCCATCACATTGGAAAATCTTAATTTTTCGATCAAATTGATTTTCAGCTAATGCTTTGAATTTAAGAAAATGATCAAGGAATTCTGATTTCCTTTTTAACGGATATATCCATGTGTATCTTGAGAAATCATCAACAAATATAGCATAAAATCGAAAATATTGCTTGGACTCCAAGGGAGCTGGTCCCCAAACATCACAGTGTATCTTTTCAACAGCATACTCAGATATTTTATTTGTTTGCTTGAAAGGCAGTTTACAACTCTTTTCCTAATTGTCAACTAATATATATTGTAGACTTTGTTGTCCAATTTGTAACAGAATGATCTTCCTTTCCTTTAACCAAGACAAAAAATTTGGATTTGGATGACCCAATCACTGATGCCATAAAACAGAGTTTGAGCTACCATTCTTTATTGCACTAAGAGCCTCTTGATTATTTTTTTCTAATGAGTAAAGGTGTCCTTTCTTATGCCCCTATACGATCATCCACTCATTTTGGCTCTTAATAATAAAGCCAGATGACGTGAATTCAAAAGTACACAAATTATCTGAAGTAAATTTTCTAACAGATAACAGATTTTTCTTCAATTCAGGGAACACTAACACATCTTTTCAATTCAATTTTCCTTCATCAATAACCACACATGCATAAGAAATAGGTAAAGTGTTTCCATCACCCACATAGATGACATCATTCCCATTATATGGTTTAATAAATGACAATTTACCTGCATCATTTTTCATGTGTGACATAGCTCCGGAGTCTACTATAAATGAATGATCATTAGAGTCATTAAAGGAAAAAGTAAAAAGTGCTTGAGGGAGATCTTCAGACTCGTATGAGTAATCAAAGTGATACCAACATTCAATTGCAGAGTGATTTGCGTTTCCTCATATCTGACAAATTACCTTATCATTAGAGTTTTTTTTATCGTGGTGGCTGCTGTCCAAGATTGCTGTCATTTCTTGGTTGTTGTTTGAAGTAGGTATTCATCTATTTGAAATTGTTATTATCATTTCCTTTAGTATTCATTTGTCCAGACTGTGCATTGTAGCGGCCAACAGGGGTAAAACGTTTTCCTCTTGAATTGAAAAGTCCTCGTTCTCCACGACTGTTCTGATCACGTCCTCTTTGACCAAAAAAGGCATGTGTATTTTCAATGAATGTTTTTTCCTCCTCATTCTTTGATTTTAATGTTTGCTCATGTCCTTGCAGAGCTAATACAAACTGTCCAAATGAAGGATAAGGAGGTTTAGCGAGCATTGCAAGGGAAAATTTCTCATACCATGGTCCCAATCCTTGTGAGAATTGGAAGACTTTGTCAAGATCAGAAACTGGCTTTTTGATAGCAGCAAGGTTGTCACGTATGGACTTAAAATCTCTGACATATTCATCTAGAGATTGTGTTCCCTTTCTAATCTTTATTAACATACTTTTTAGATGTCCTTCTTTCTCCACCGTGATGGGAAGTAGTTGGGTTTGAAGAGATTCCCAAATCTCATAAGCAGATGCTATTTCAGCCTCAAAAATAAGACTTAATACATCCTTCTTCATAGTGCCTAGAAGCCAAGAGGTAAGGATGCCATCATTATTAAGCCACAGGTGGTGCTGTGGGTTTGGACTTTTCTTTCCCGATTCATCGTCGATTTCTTCAAGTTTTCCTTCTTTGGTGAGATTATGAAGAATACCCAAGCTTTGAACCAATGGAATAATTTGTGAATGCCATAATAGAAAATTTGATGTTCTTAGCGTAATTGAAATTAAGCTAGAACACTAGTGGAATTGCTGGATGTTCAACTGTAGTCCATTTTTCAAAACATAAGATGAAAAAGACATGGTTTCTGGCTTGCGAGTTTGTGGCTCTGATACCATGAGAAATTTTCTAGAATTATTTTTAAAGGAAATTGTTATTTCCATTGAGTTTTCTTGCATAGTATATACAGCAAGAGTTTTGAATCATATGCAGTTAATTACACAACAATACAAGGAAATTATTACAGCTTTTATTGCAATGATCCTAGCTGGGAATGATTTCTAAAATTGTGCCATTGACCAGCATTGTCAATGCCAAGAGTTATGTAATTTTTGCTTCCCAAGATCCTTGAGTTTAAACTGGCTGTGTAAAAATGCCTTCAAAGAGTCAATTATACTTATGTTTGGACCTGTGATGATGATGTCATTAACGTATACCAACAAGGCAACAAATGTGTTACTAGACCCTTTAGTAAACAAAGAGTAATTGGACTTTGATTGCTAAAAACCATGAAGAATAAGAACCTGGGAGAACTTAGAAAACCATTGTCGAGATGCCTGTTTAAGGCCATAGATGGACTTGTGAAGTTTGCATACTGGCTGTCCTCCCTTTGCAAGATTTTTATTTGTTTTAGAATAACCCAAAGACAGCTCCATATATATTTCTTCAAAAAGATCTTCATTAAGAAATGCATTATTGACATCTAACTGTGCAAGATTCCATTTATGGATAGCAGTAATAGCAAAAAGCATCTTGACAGTCACAAGTTTGTCAACGAGAGAGAATGTTTCAATGCAATCCAAACATTCCTGTTAGGTATAGCCCTTGGCCACCAAACGAGCCTTGTATCTGTCTATACTTCTGTCAGGTTTATAGTTGATTTTATATACCCACTTGCAACCAATGGAGTGTTTGCCTTAGGTAGAGTAGTCACCAACCAAGTATTATTTTGTTCCATTGCAGCCAATTTAGATGCTATAGCCTC
>NW_019264186.1:10534-12866 GCF_002742605.1 Olea europaea var. sylvestris | reverse complement strand
TTAGAGAAAAACATTCTAATGGAATCGGTCTCACTTTGCACTTATATAGATGATCTGATCTCCTATTATGAGTACTTGCCATATCCCACTTGGTTTGTCCAAAGTATATGAATCATTAAAAGTCTAAAACTAAAAGTTTCTACATACAACACTTTCTTATTATAGAAATGGGTAGGAGTTAAATCCCAAGTACTCGTTAAATCCTCATAACTTATTTTTTCCATTAAACCAAGATATTGGGATCTCCAGTCAACAATGTTGGATTACTATTACGAAGATCATAGAAAGCTTTAAAACTATTCTCCTCGATAGACAATATTCTTGATCTCTTGATAAGTCTTTGGCAAACGAATTCTCGAGACTCTCCCTAAATTTTACATAATCTATAGACAACACAATTTGAGATCAACTTCTTAATTGTATTATGTATTCGACAAATGTATCAAGATTTATCATTATTTATACTACTTTATGCTCTACTAATAGCCGATTGACTATCATAATGTATTCTAATTGCAGGCATAGGTTTACGCCAACATAGAATATCCTCTAAAAAATTACAATGTCACTATGCTTTCTCTCTAGCTTTATCTAAAGCTATGAACTCATATTCTATTGTGGATCATACGCGTTTGTTTAGAAGATTTTCAAGATACGACTACACCACTGATTGTAAAATATAACTGCCAATGGACTTTGAATCTTTTGTGCATGGTACCCAATTAGCATAACTATATCCTTCTATTACAATTGGAAATCTAGTTTATTAAAATAAAACATTGGAGGCGTATAATAGATATCTCATAATCCTAATCAATGCTTTCCATTGGTCATTACTTAGATTACTTGTAAATCTATTAAGCTTGTTTACCATATAAGCAATATTCGGCTGCATGCATTTTGTAATAAACATTAGACTGCCCTATAATTTGAGAGTACTCTAACTGAGATATAGGTTTACCTTTATGTTTGGCCAAACATAGACTTAAGTCTGTTGGAGTTTTAACTTTATTTTCATCATACATATGAAACTTCTTAAATACAATCTCTATATACTAAGATTGAGATAAACAAAGTCCCTTGAATTACTTAAGGTTTTTTAATTCCCAATATTACATCAGCAATACACATAACTTTTAAGTCAAAATGTTTAGTCAATATTTTATTGGTAGTGAATTTGATACCACGATTACTACTCACTATTAGTAAGTCATCAACATATTGACATACATATACGCTTGGTGTGGTTTTAATATAGACACACTTCACACTCGTTAATCTTAAAGCCACTTGACAACATAATTTTGTCAAATTTTTCATGCCACTATTTTGGCACTTGTTTTAGTCCGTATTATGACTTAATGAGTTTACACACAATTTTTTTCCGTCCAAAAACAATGAATCTCTTGGGTTCCACTTATATTTCTTCTTCTAGTTCACCATTTAAAAAATCTATTTTAAGGACCATATTATGTGTATCCAAATCATGCAATGTGGCAATTGCAATTAATACTCTGATAGATTTTATTTTTGTCACTTGTGAGAATGTATCGAACAAATTAAGATTTTCTTTTTCTTTAAATCATTTGGCTACCAATCTAAGACTTTCTTTGTTTAAATCCTTTGGCTACCTCTAGTCTTGTATTTATCAATTGATCCATTAGTCTTTAATTTCTTTGAAAATCCATAGGTAGGAGATCTACCAACTCCTAGGTATGATTCTACATAATAGAATTAATTTCATTATCAATAACCTCTTTCTAGAACAAACCTTCTGGTCTTGACCAAATATGCTACCAATTGCAGTATCATATGTTCACTATTGATAGCCTCTTCAAACAAATAAGCTAAAAACATTTGGACCAAAAGATGTAGTTATTTTGGTCCTCTCACTACGTCTTGATTCTTCATCACTATGATGATTAAAATTGCAATAGCATAGGTTCGTTTTTGTGAATCTATTTCTTTCCTATCCTTACAATGAAAAATGTCATAAAAAATACATCATTCCTAGATTCAATTATGGTAATCTCATGTACATTTGAAATGACTAGCTTATATATAAGGAACACGGTGACATTTTTAGCACTACTTTACCTAGACCAACAACTTTCAATGTCCCAAGGTTTCCCATGAACAACATTCCTCCATTAATAGGAGTGTAAGATGAAAAAATCTCTTTATTATCACAAATGTGACAAGTACACAATGTCTATGAAACATTATCTCAAATTGTCTACCATGTTTGCTTCAAATACAATAGCTGAGAGCATTAGTTTAGACACGCTGTTAGACAACTTGTCTTCTTGGTCAAGTGCACTTGGTCCTTTTT
>NW_019264186.1:0-1999 GCF_002742605.1 Olea europaea var. sylvestris | reverse complement strand
AGAGGTTATCTCGGACCTCAAGTATAACATTATAATGTACAAAATATTAGCCTTCTATTGTCTTTTATATTGGCAAAAAATTCTAATTTCAAGTCCTTTATTTTTGCGTTATAATAATATTGGGATTTATGTATTTAATTGAGGAAGAAGCAATTTGTATGCCACTGTTGCTCGACTGTGCGTGTCCCATACCTAACATGCCGCATGTTGGAGATAAGCCCTTTTAGACTTGCCACATAAGGTATGAAATTGAAATTCAATTGCCTTTTTGTGTAGTCGATGAAGTCAAAATTAAATGAGAACAACATAGTCGTTCAACAGTGTGCATATGATTACATTTATTGCATGAGGGATTAGTTAAGTTTATATGAACTTCTTTTAATAAGCTATTAAGTGATATTTTGGATTAGCATCTGGACAGTTATATTTATGCGAAGTTATGACATTGAGTTTACTCAAAATGTATATTCATGATTGGTTCTTCGTCTAAAATATACTTGTTGCATTTTACCTGAAGCAGATTTTTGAGGCAATGATAGTTGCAATTTGGTAACAAAGACCAGACTTTGTGAAGCTTTAAATATTATACGTACCAATATACCTGAATTACACAGCACCATATAGGCAGATGCTGAGTTAGATTCCATGAATTCATGTGGAATTATAAACAAGTAGGTGAGGCACTCTAATGGACCATTAGAAAATATGGTAACAAAATTTTGTTAGAGGAATTTGACAGATAACGTAATTGTAAAAGGAAAGTTAAAAAATAGTTCCTTTTAGGTAGACATTTTTTATCGCATAAATATTTTCTTTTTTCTCCACTTTACTTATTTGTCTTATTTTTATTGATGAATTATTTGCACTCTTTTAGTTTATTTATACCATTGATCAATGAAAAAGTAAAAAATTAGGTATTCTTATAATGGTTATACCTTGAAATATCTCTTGAGCGTTCATACAATTTTCTTTATCTACTATGTTGTATTGTTAGCTACTCAATAAGCACATTTGGTTTTCATTATGAATCAATCTACTTTAATTGGACTATTGTCTCTAACATAAATGAGACTGCTGCATTTATGTTTTTCCATGAATCTGTATGTATTTGTGTCAACTTAGGCACTGATGTGTTGGGGTTAAAAATGTGGCTTTTGTTTACAGATTCAAACTGAGAGTTGTATATTTTCAGACAGTTGGATATGTTCTTAAAGTTGCTTTTCTCATAGTTACATGAAAGTTTCTTTGCTTAGACAAATGAAATCTTTTTGCAGGACATTTTTTTACATATTTGAACTACAGGTATTGTTTCGATGAATAAATAATTTCAAATAACTAGAGTTCAATTCGTAGTAGGGAAATGTATGATACACGAGTAACAAAGTATTGTTTCCATGTTCTATAGTTATTTATCCACTCGAAATGGTAGCTTTCTCAGGAAGGGAAAAAACTGGGCTATATTTCATTTTTGCATTGGAAATATTGCTGCTATTAACGTTAAAAGGTGGCATGGGAAATCCTAAAATGATAAGATTATAAGAGAAGATTTTTCTTTTTGTTAACCTGTCTTGGAGTTTGACAAAGCTAATATATTAACAATACATAAATACGATTTCTTGTGGCAGTTCAAACTACCAAATAACACAAGTTCGGATTATTTTGCACTTGGCTTCATCTTTGTTGAAGTTGTCGTTAGAGAAACTTCATTAAGACCTGACAGATAGAGCTTTTCAATCTAACTTCCATTTGTTTTATTTATTTTGTTTTATTATATATTAACTCTTTTTCTAAACAAGAAGTATCATATACATTTTTACACTCTCCCCAAATTTGTCGTTCTATTGCCACCTTGTGACTTTGTAAATGTATTTTGTAAACTTGAAAAGAATCTATGTTTTGTCTAAATGCACATTTTATATTTAGTAATTTACTAGAATGTAAGAAATGGACATAAGTTTCACAATTTCATATTTTTGCTCATTAAGTCGAGAATGAAAGT
>NW_019264185.1:10092-12867 GCF_002742605.1 Olea europaea var. sylvestris | reverse complement strand
TTTGCTCTTTGCTCAAATGGATAATATCAGACTGTGTTGATAATTGAAATAGTTTTGTGCAAAAAGTTTGGTATTCCATTATTAAAGAACGGTGGATGATACTGTTTTCCCTTCCCCCCCCGGTAATTAGAACTTGTTTTGCTGATCAAATGAAAATCCGAAATTGAAAATCTAGCTAAAGGATCCCAAATTGCGGCCTCAGAAGCTAAAAGTCAGTTTCTTTTGGTGGAAAGATGTGATGACCAACAGGGGCGCCGGAACCAGGATGTAAGTTCAGTGGGGGCGAAACCCAAGATCTTTAGGGGGCGAAAATCTAAAGACCTAAAAAAACTTGGAGAAAAACTGAAAAATCTGAAAATCGAGTGAAGGTGGCCGATGCCGTTGGGCTTCAAGGAGGTCCGCCCCAGATGACCAATGGATCTTGATATACTGAATGAATATGCATGCATGGAAGAGCCTAACATGCTAAATGGCCAAGTAATTGTGTGTTTTTTGTTCATTTTATGTCGAATTTTCTGTTCTTAGGGAGAGCTTTTGGTGGTATTAGATGAGTTAGATGAAAAAGGAGTGCTCTTGCTAGACCACATGCATCTATGCAACCTGGTAGGATGTCATTGAATATACTGATGGTCGACTTTACCCTTTTTGTATCTCAAGCCTTGTTTGAGCCCCATTTTATTGAAAAATACATTTTTAAACTGTATTTTAGCATCATTTCAACCATACATTTTTCAATAAAATAATATTACACGAAAATCTAAAATTTTTCTTTATTTTTTAACCACACATTTCACATTATTACACTATTCAAAAATGCATTTTCTTGACAAAAATGGGGCTCAAACAAGGGCTCAATAAGCTGATCAAAACATCCTTGAAGTTGTCTAGTTTGACACTAACCTTTCGTGTCTGACTTATTACATATTGAAGCAAGTTTTTTCTTACTTGGTATACTTCTTTTAGGAGAAGAAAGATTATGTCAACTGTTAAAATCTTCTGGCCATAAATCTGAAAAATGCAGATATTTCTCTAAGAAGTACCTTGAATGTCGTATGAAGAAGCAATTCATTATTTTCTTTGAATTATGTTAAGAGTTTTATTTTTGTATCACAAGTATGAATTGCTATTGTTGAGTGCTTGCCTTCCGGCCATATACTTCACTTTTGCTTTTCAATAATTTACACAGTGTTCTAAATATCAGTGAGGATCTGATGCATTCTTGTTACTACATATTAGTCCATTCATGCATTTCTGCTGATTAAAAGTGCCCTTTTTCGACTTGCTTAATTCTAATTTTCACTTGCATCTTTCAACAATTTATGATTGAACTTCTAATACCATCTACAATTTTTTTTATCACTGCATTTCCTTTTCTCATAGCTCTTTTGGGATGCATGTAAGGATTGGGGGTTAGGCATCATATTTTGACTTGTTTCTCTAAGTTATGTATAGAGACTCGCTGATTCTGTATCGCCGTCTCAGTCTTGGTGATGTACTTGACAAGTGGATCCTCCAATGATTGCCTCTTTTCTTCTTGTTGCTCAATCATTGGTGGATTGCCCCTCATTTGATTTACCTGATCTCAATTATCAACCCGCATGTAGTTGGGATGCTTGTTCAAACACGGATGGTAGTTGTGTGGGTAAGGTCCATTTTGCCTCTGATAGTTCTGCGCATAACTTACCTCTGCTGGTTGACCTTTGTGAGTAGAAGTCAAAGGGCAGCTTGCAGTAATGTGATCTGCTCCACAATGTTCGCAAACAGGTGGCAATTGGTGTACCATGTTAACTGATTTAGACAGATTGTCCATTTTCATTGTAAGAACTTTCATTTGCGCGGCCAGTGCTGTCATTGCATCCACGTTGTGTAAACATGTTGTTTTCCTTGGAGCTTCCCTATTGGTTGGCCACATCGATTAATTTTCAACTATTCTTTCATACAAATCATAGGCCTCATCGATGTCAAGTTTCATAATCGATCCTCTCGCTGAAACATCTATCATATTTCTGAACTCTTGTTTTAGGTCGTAGTAGAAAAGATATTGCTGAGTTTGCTTAAGAATGTCAAGGCTGAGGCATTTTCTAAAAAAATTCTCAAACCTCTCCCATGTCTCAGGATAGCTTTCAAGATCTTTTTGCTTGAAAGTGTAGACTTTATTCTTGATTTGGTAAACTCGAGAGGGTGGAAAAAATTTCATGATGAATTTTTTAACCATGTCATTCCATGATTGGATGCTTTCTAGAGGTAAACAGAGGAATCATTCTCTTGCGATGTCCTTCAAGGTATGAGTAAATAATCGCATTCGAAATGCGTTTGCTGATATCCCTTCATGACTAATTACCTTACATAGCATAAGAAATGCCAAAATATGTTCATGAGGATTCTCCGTGGCTTTTCCAAAGAACCTAATGGCTTGGTGATTTTGAAACAGATTGATGACATCTGGTTTGAGGTGAAAATTAAGCTATCCGAAGGGAGGATATACCATAGCGGGTTGCATTGGTGCAGGAATTGGATTTACATAATTCCCAACTAAAATAGGAGCTCCATTTTGGATGACTCTCTGTTGATTTGGCTGTGGTATTTGCTTTTGAAGCTAAACCTGATTCTGCGGTTGATTAGGATTATCGGCCATTCTCCTTGGTTGACGTTGCACTCTTCTACGATTTCTTAACTTTCTTTCAATTTCGTAGTCTATCGAAACGAGATCTGACTCGTCAAGATTTTGCATAAACCAAGGTCGTCTAAAAAAGAGTCAAGACACAAGAGAATTAA
>NW_019264185.1:0-2402 GCF_002742605.1 Olea europaea var. sylvestris | reverse complement strand
TATTTCAGCCGTCATTTTGAAATTTTTCTCTCATGGGTAGGACCCACTTTATATCTAACGGTCAAAAAATCAATTATCAAAATCCCTACCAAACAAACACTTTATGGATTTTGAACAATATTTCAACAATTCCCCACTTGTTCAAAAATCCAATAAATTCTTATATTCAAAGTATACGATACCCATGCATAAGGATTAGATATCCTTCGATTTGAATCTAACCATAGTATAATTCAAATAAAGTAAAGTCAGAATCAAATTTACCCGTAACTTTGAATCAGTTATTCCATGTGACATACCAATTAGAATACACACGAGTATCACATGTTCTCAAGTTCCTCAACTCCCTTAGTGCTTTATGACCTTGCGTTCATTATATTCAACAAACTTTTAAGAGAGAAACTCCAACTCTTAATGGAGGCGGCACCACCTAGAAATTCGTTTAGGTGAAGTTCTTCCAGTACCTTTATTATTTTTAGAGGTACTTGTGTTTTAGCACCGAACTTCACTAAGAGATTTAATGCTCAACCCTCACTTCAATAATAAGCAGCATTATTTTATTAGGATAAGATTATCGCGGATGTTGATAATGTTGTAACCATCCCACTTATCGAATGACTTTTTTTTTTACCTTTTGAACCCGTAGATTACCTTTTGAGTCATGATAGGTAGGGTTGTCATTATTGGTGGACTTTTATAGTTTAGGAGTTTTAACCCCATCCTACTCGAAGTAGACACCTCTAAACTTTTATTTAGAGATGTTAGGTAAAGCATCCGCTAAGTTCTCTACAAAAATTATCCCATATTTGATAATTTTCTTGTAACGTCACCTCTAAGACTTATATATTTTTATTTTTCATTTCATGTGACATAGTATCCTATCAAAATATAGCTGGGCCGATCAATTCATTTGATAGATACAACTTGTCACCACCAAGGAATCTTTTATGATGCCACTTGCTTCTTACTAGCTTTATTTAAAGCTTTATAAATTTTTAAAACACCGTTGGATGATTTCCATCAAATCATTACACTAATTAATCACTTTTATTGTGGATTTCATATTTAGGTATTCAGATTTCATCATTGAAATACTACAATGATCTTCAACTTATGAATATTCTTAAATATTTACATTGGTTTTGCAAACGCCATGACTGGCTTTCACTCATTCATCCACTTAGATTTAGTATATTTCATCCTTATAATTATATGTATAAGGGCTTCTCTACCTTTTCTCCTTTCATAGATATCTTTCTATGATTAAAAGGTAAAGGATACGGTAACTTTTTAAGCTAAGTTACCCCCATAGTTCTTCAATTAGGAACACATATGCAATCTAATATTATTGCATCCACAAATCTTTGAACTTCTCATATAAGTTCACAAGCGTTGATGTTAACTCCCACATTTCGGGTTACAATCGAACTTGGAGTTCCTCATTATGTCAACCCCCACATTTGGGATTGTAATTGAGCTTAGAGTTTATCAACTTTTTCATAGTTCAATTCACTTATCACTTCGATAACACCCGTAAAATTTTAAGTACTTTCATATAGTGGTCATTAAGTCACAATATACTTCAAATCGACTAATTTCAATTTTGATCACACAATTTGATCAAAGTCATCTCATAGACCATTAATGCTTTTCAAGCATAAACCAACTCAATTTGGTTCCTTAATTGAAGTCCAATTCAATCAATGAAGAAGACCAAGTACTACTTCTTCCAAACATATACAAATTATCATTTTCACAAGATATCATCATATCAAATAATAAGGCATATGTGCACCTTATTTAACTTCGGACTAGATTACATTTTGTCATACTCGTATGCAAACATAATTTAGCATAAGATCATCTCATTTAATTGCATATAATTAATTGAGGCTATCACCAAAAGTTAGTATAATTTCTAACCAGATATGAAAACTTAACCAACTAATTCACCACATTTAAACTTTTCCAGATTTGAATGAAAAGGATATTCAACATCATTGCCAACTTTAGGCACAGTTTGTGCTCTACAAAGTATTTCCACGTCTTAATAATTTCGCAAGCAATTTCCACTAGAACAAGTCACAATTAGTCATACTTTATGAAAATATAATTAGCATAAAATCATCTCACTTAATTTCATAGGATTAAATGAGGCTATCAACATTAATCCAAGTTAATATGAGTTCAACAAGACTTGAAATCAATCATACAAGTAGTTGGCATTTTCACAATATTATTATTCCAAGCATATGAACCATATCGTTCCCATACTGCACTTATAGCATGCATCAATCTATATTTCTTTTGATAGGTTCATATTTCTTTCGCAAATTCATATAACCAAATACAAGGAAAGAGACACAAAAGTAACCATATGTAATTTTCCATTTTCTATAGAG
>NW_019264184.1:30193-32978 GCF_002742605.1 Olea europaea var. sylvestris | reverse complement strand
AAGATGGAACCCCTAAACAAAGAAATTTTTCTAGAAAGTTTGACAACGTCATTCAATAGAATCGTGTAAAATATATATATATAAAAAAAAAAAACAACTTCCAAATTGTACTTAGGGACAAAAATTTGACAATCAAGCTAAAAGTTATACACATTTTATACAATCTTCTTATTCCACTTTAGCTCAAATCAATTGCACTTAGGTTGGCTCTTCCTTCATGCCAATCTTGAAACTTTATCTCTTATTTGTTACGCTTGAGCTCTCATCCCATGTAGCTTGGAAAATTCATTTTATGGGTTCGTTGATCTTCTTTGCTCTTTATATTGTTATTCGTCCATTGGAGCATGTAAAGAAACTTGATAATTGCCATCCATAATTTTCATTGTTCCTTCCCTCTTCAGGATGATTTGAGCTCAAATTTTCACCGCAATAATGTTTTTTTTGGCATTCACCCTTGAAGGATTTTTCCCAGTAATAAAATCACCGCTCGAACATTTTTCATCTCTATGCTTTCTTTATCAAGTTCTCTTAGGAAATAACTAAACTCAATAAAAAATTCAATGTTTACAATTTTTCAAACCAACAATAACTTAAGAATGAAGAAGGATAAGAAGACTCAGTAAAGGACTTGAAAAAGAAATATTAAAAGACGAATGGAAACATCCAGATGCCAAATGATGTGGACCTCATAGCAGAATGTATCTCAGAACTCACATAAGATTTAAAACGAACACCAAGATAGCTAAAATAAGAATAGGACCCAATGATTTCTTAAATTAAGAACTGGCTTGCAAGGATGAGAGCTGTAAAGATTGAAAAACTTTGATAAGTTCTAGATAATTTCATTAAAAACAAGATTGTATGCGAAAATTTCTCTTTATAATTAATATCTCGAAAACAATATCTTGTTGTTCCTTGCACAATTAATAAAACTTTATATAGGTGGGCTCAAACTAACTTATTTAACTTGCAAGACAAATAGATAAATGTGATGAAATAGAGTTTGACTTAAACTAAAAATCTTGATCAACATAATTAAATAACAAATCTTATTAACTTGTAAAACAACTTGATAAATATGATAAAATGCTAAAAATTAGCGAAAACACCATTAAACTAACTCAAAATAGAAAAATCCGAAGAAGGACCCTAAACAACTTCTTTACTTTTTATATTGTTATTTGTTCATCTAGAACATGTAAAGGATCCTTAACAATTTACCCTCTATAATTCTCATCATTATTTCCACTTTGAAATGGTTTGACCTTAAATGTTCACATTAGCTTTTTGGGGTTCACCCCTCAATGAATTTTTCCCAACAACAAACTTACTCTAACATTTTCCCTCTCTATGCTTTCTTTGTCAAGTTCTCTAAGGCACTAACTAAACTCAGCCCCCGTTTGGTCCCCATTTTCAGAAAATGAAAATGGGTGGAATAGTATTTTATTGAAAATGAGCGGTTGAAAAAGAACGAAAAGCTTTTGATTTACGTATTATTATTTTATGGAAGATTGTGTGGTTAAAAATAAGAGAGAGAAAAATAAAATGTAATGTAATTTGATTAAAAATAGGAGAGAGAGAAATAAAATGTAATGTAATTGAATTTAATGGGGGCTCAATCAAGAATTTAGTCTTTGCGATGCTCAAACGTTGAATAACTTAAGAATCAAGAAGGATTAGAAGACTCAATAAAGGACTCGAGAAAGAAATATTAGAAGAATGGAAACATCCTGATGCCAACTGCAGGATGTACCTTAAAACCACATTAGATTTGAAATGAATCCCAAGATAGCTAAAATCAGAATTTTACCTGATAAAACGGATAAAATAGAGTTTGATTGAAGCTAAAAAAAACTAGACAAACATAATAAAATAACAAATCTAATTGACCAAGTTAAAATTAAAAAATAAAATGCAAAAGGGATCCTTACACAATGAAATATTTACAAGAAAATTTGACAACTTCATCCAACAAGAATTTGAAGAATCGAAAAATGCTACCGGATTGTACCCAAGGACGAAAATCTGAAAATAGAACAAAGAGTCATGCACATTTTTACACATCCTTCTTATTCCACTTTAGCTCATAACAATTGCAATATCGTTGGCTTTTCTTTCAGACCCACCTTGAAACTTTGTATCTTATTTTTTGCACTTGAGCTCTCGTTCCATGCAACCTAGACAATTAATTGCACACTTCTTTGATCTTCTTTGCTCTTGATACTATTACTTTCCATCTAGAACATGTAAAGGATCCTAGCCAGTTTGTCCTCCATAATTCTCATCATTCCTTCCCACTACAAAATGATGCTATCTCTAATCTTACCTTAGTCATGCTTTCTGGAGTTGACCACTCCTTAATGGCTTTTTCCCGATAATAAACTCGTCACTCTAATTTTTTCCACTGTATGCTTTTCTTTGTCAAGTTCTCTTAAGAACTAACTAAACTCAATCAAGAATTCTAGCTCTGCAATGGTCAAAGCAACAATAACTCAATAATTGAGATGGTTAAGAAGAATCAATAAAGGACAAGAGAAAGAAATATCGAAAGATTAATGGAATCACCCTGATGCCAACTGATGTGAACCTTGTTGCTAATGTATCTTGGAACCCACACAAGATTTGATACAAATCCCAATATAGCTAAAATCCAAACTCGACCCAATGGTTTCTTGAATCAAGAACAAGGCTTGAAGGGTCACATGCCACAAAGATTGAAAATCTTTGATAAGTTCTGGACAACATTTAAGAACAAGATTGTAAGTGAAATTTCACTTTACAATTA
>NW_019264184.1:9737-12869 GCF_002742605.1 Olea europaea var. sylvestris | reverse complement strand
ACATTAGATCAAATGGATTTTTGAAACAAAATATACTTTGTACATTCAAATTTTTTTCTCAACTTGGTTGCTGACTTTAAAATGCTTTATGTCGAGTATGTATGTATAATAAATTTTTTCTTTGTGGTGAAAGGAACGAATGAGCTAATGTAAGGAAAAATCAAAGTAGTTCATCACTGAAGTTTGTGTCTTCATTTATAGTAATTATATGAAGAGTCATAATGCATGTAAACCACTATTGGGATTGAAGTGTATCCCAAAGGTTAATAGCCAAAACAAGACCATAAGATAAATTTGTTTTCAATTGCGATTGGATTAGGATAAATATAATATATTATTACTTTGTAAAATATATAAACACATGTACACTTATAGTGAATGTAATATATGATGTGATTAATCCTTATTAATTATCGTTTTACATGCATGCACATGTTAAGATAAGTTGGATCCCTAATTGTATTACATATAAGGCTTAATTCATTTTAATAGAAAAACAATTTAAATAAATAAATAATCAAACATCCACCTTTTTTTTTCTACAAAGTAGTCCTTATATAATTAGAAAAGTTAATCCTAATTAAAAACAAATGGTCATATCTGGGAAGAAATTCAATTGTATTTTATATGAAATTACATTTCATTTTTTTCTCTCCAATTTTCAGCCACACAATTTTCCATAAAATAACAATACATGTAAGCCAAAAAATTTTCCTTCTTTTTCAACAACCCATTTAAAAAAAAAAAAAAACTATTGCACCTATTTTTATTTCTACAAAATGGGGGCTAACTTGATGATAAGTGTATTATCCCCATAGTTTATATCAATTGACAAACAATATTGCTACTATAATTTTGAACATTTCATGAGTGACTAAATAATCATATTTTAGTAGTGAAGATTTACATGTGGATATGAATAGTTGACTTAAATAAATAAATAGTAAACACAAATAGATGATCAAACTACTTGTAAGATTTACAGATTAAGTAAATGAACAAAATAGGACGATCCAATTGCTTCCTAATGATAATGCCTATATCTATCTTAAAGGATAAAAAATGGACACATGGGAATGATCCAGCAGCATTCTAAAGTTGTGGCCTGTTATCTTAAAGATTAAGGAAGTGGACACGTAGCAATGATCTAGCAACTTTTCAAAGTTGTGGCCTGTTTTTCCATCTTAAAGACTAAGGAGGTGAACACATAGGGTGATCCAGTAGCTTTCTAAAGTTGTGGTCTAGTTTCCTATCTTAGAGTCTAAGGAAGTAAGGGAAAAATGTATCTTAATCTCACCTCCAAATCAGTCAATGGGATGAAGTTATGAAAGGTAGTAACGGTCCTATTTAAATCTTAATGTTTAGACATTTCCAATTTTTACAATTACATACAAGAAGCTGAAATTAAAAGAAAGAGACAAGAAAGGTTGCCGGAATCTTTTCTTCAAAACATTGACTGAAATATGCTCCTACTGACTTATGTGCCTTATTTTTCAGATCAACATGATTAGAGGCTATGTGGAGTACTCTGAGGATAGTTGGGTGATAACATGAGACGGACTGGAATTTCATTAGACTGTTTGGATGGACGTGTGATCTCATAATACTGATGACTAAGACCTTTTTACACTGGAATTTACAGTTACGATTACTGCTCACTATTGCACCTACAATTTTAATGTAATTTCTGTAGACATACGTGTTATCTAAGTATGTAGAAGACAACCACTAGTAGTAGATGATCTCAGTAAAAAGGAAGAAGAAAGATCATAGCTCTTTTGTTAAATCTAGTAGGGATGAGTAGTGAAATCATCAAATCTTCCTTTTTGCTGTTTTGATTTTTAAACGAAGGTGATGGCTGTTGTAACTTATGATAAAGAAAAATATCTATGTAGTAAACAAGTACTGCAATATGTTAAGGTATAACTTTTATTTGGGATGTTGATAGAATACATTTCTAATGTCAACAAATATACCAATATAATGCATTTCAGATTTTTAACTCTACATACTAAAATCATCTTATTGATAAATGAAATCTGCTATAGATTAACAACAAAGGGAGTTTACACTAACGATTAATGTATGTTAATTGGAGATGAGTGCAGGAAAAAGATTTGCTACAACAAGGTTTATTGGATTTGGATAATTATAATTAATAACCTTTTAAATTAAAGATAACTGTGATTATGTATATTGCATATTATATTCTTTTACTAATTATCTTAAAATTTACATTTTAAAAAAATAAATTAAACATGTTAAAAATGTTTTTGAATTGAAATAACTTGGACTTAACTTATAGAAACTTAATTTTCTCGAGCCCAGTCTATGTTATTCAATGCGAGTTACAAAATGAACCCAATATTGACACACTTTTTCCTTCTCCAATACTTAAACATTTAGCCCATACAAAATAAAAATAAATGGACCAAATAATCATATTATCTTATAGACTTTATTGTGAGTCACAAGGCTACCATAAAAAATAAAATGAGTTATATTTTCCGAACGATCAAAATTCATAATAAAAATAAGTCACTCACTTTTATGAATAGTGTGGTATAAGTGTGCTTAATCTTTCACAAAACTATAAAGCTATCTAAATCATGACTTAGACCTTTTTACACTGGAATTTACAGTTACGATTACTGCTCACTATTGCACCTCCAATTTTAATGTAATTTCTGTAGACATACGTGTTATCTAAGTATGTAGAAGACAACCACTAGTAGTAGACGATCTCAGTAAAAAGGAAGAAGAAAGATCATAGCTCTTTTGTTAAATCCTAGTAGGGATGAGTAGTGAAATCATCAAATCTTCCTTTTTGTTGTTTTGATTTTGAAACGAAGGTGATGGCTGTTGTAACTTATGATAAAGAAAAATATCTATGTAGTAAAAAAGTACTGCAATATGTTAAGGTATAACTTTTATTTGGGATGTTGATAGAATACATTTCTAATGTCAACAAATATACCAATATAATGCATTTCAGATTTTTAACTCTACATACTAAAATCATCTTAGTGATAAATGAAATCTGCTATAGATTAACAACAAAGGGGGTTTACACTAACGATTAATGTATGTTAATTGGAGATGAGTGCAGGAAAAAGATTTGCTACAACAAGG
>NW_019264184.1:0-875 GCF_002742605.1 Olea europaea var. sylvestris | reverse complement strand
TGAACACAGGTAATTTCGCTAGGTTGGTGAATCTGAAAATTGAGGAAAAATTTTGAAGCTGACTTGTATGTGATAGAGATGAAAGACTTTGATGTGATTTTGGGCATGGATTCGTTAAGATATAATTATGCAGTCATTCGCTACAAAGAAAGGAAAGTGTCTTTTCAGAAACTAGGAGAAGAAGAATTTTCTTTCCTTGGAATAAAGACCAAACCCCATCTCTAACTAGTATAGCTTCACAAGCTGAGAAAATGTCGAGAAAGGAAGCATCTCAAGGATTTCTAGTTAATATCTCTGGCGAAAAAATTGGCAACGATAAAGATTGAGGTTTTATTTCAGTGGTACAGGAATTTATAGATGCATTTTCAGAAGATCTACTTGGTATTCTTCCAGATAGACAAGTAGAATTCACAATAGATTTGGCTCTCGGACTAGCACCAGTATCTAAAATTCCATACAGAATGCCCCCAAAAGAGTTTAATAGTTGAAAATCCAGTTACAGGAACTATTAGACCTTGACTTTATTCGACCAAGTGTATCACCATGGGGTGCACTGGTACTTTTTTAAAGAAAAAAGATGGAATTGTACGGATGTGTATCGACTATCAGGAGTTGAACCGTTTGACAATCAAGAATACCTCTCCCAAGAATCGAGGATTTGTTTGATCAACTGAAAGGGGCTAAGGTATTTTTCAAGATCGATTTATGATCTGTATATCATTAATTGAAGGTTAAGGAAAGTGATATACATAAGACAGCTTTTAGAACTCGTTATGAATATTACGAGTTCACAGTTACGCTATTCAGATTCACAAATGCTCTAACAATGTTTTTGGATATGATGAATAGAGTATTTTGTTTATAATTGGATAAAT
>NW_019264183.1:8404-12871 GCF_002742605.1 Olea europaea var. sylvestris | reverse complement strand
GATCTCGAGTCTGTGCCACAAGTCCAATTTCACAAGCCGCTTCTAATCAACCTGCCGAATTTCGGCCCATTCCGACACCATCACGACAAAGGACTAAATTGCCCCTGGTGCGATTTTTCTTTGTTAATTTTTTGCCCAGCACTTCTTCAACCTGACATAATTAATACGAAAATTAATTATTTGGAGGCCCAAACGAAGGAATTTGGCTAAAATCCTGTGATCCGGGTCTGTGCCCCGAGACTAATTTCACGGGACGTTTTCAATCAACCTACCAAATTTCGGCACATTCCAACACCATCGCGACAAATGATAAAATTACCCCTAGTGCGGTTTTGCTTTGTTAATTTTCTGTCCAACACTTCCTCAACCTGACATAATTAATATGGAAATTAATTATTCGGAGGCCCAAAAGAAGAAATTTGGCTAAAATCCTGTGATCCGGGTCTGTGCCCCGAGTCTAATTTCACAGGACGTTTTCAATCAACCTACCAAATTTCGGCCCATTCCAACACCATCGCGACAAATGATAAAATTACCCCTAGTGCGGTTTTGCTTTGTTAATTTCTGTCCATCACTTCTTCAGCCTGACATAATTAATAAGGAAATTAATTTTTCGGACGCCCAAATGATGGAATTTGGCTAAAATCCCGTGATCCTGGGTCTGTGCCATGAGTCAAATTTTGCGGGCCGCTTCTAATCAACCTGCCGAATTTCGGCCCATTCCGACACCGTCACGACAAAGGACTAAATTGCCCCTATTGTGGTTTTTCTTTGTTAATTTTCTGTCCAGCACTTCTTCAACCTGACAAAATTAATATGGAAATTAATTATTTGGAGGCCCAAACGAAGGAATTTGGCTAAAATCCCATGATCCCGGGTCTATGCCCCGAGTCCAATTTCGCAGGCCTTTTCCAATCAACCTGCCAAATTTCGGCACATTCCGACACCGTCGCGACAAATGACAAAATTGCCCCTGGTGCGGTTTTGCTTTGTTAATTTTCTGTCCATCACTTCTTCAGCCTGACATAATTAATAAGGAAATTAATTATTCGGAGGCCCAAATGAAGGAATTTGGCTAAAATCCCGTTATCCTGGGTTTGTGCCCCGAGTCCAATTTCGCGGTCAGTTTCCAGTTAACCTGTCGAATTTCGACCCATTCCAATACCGTCACGACAAATGACAAGATATCCCCTGGTGCGGTTTTGCTTTGTTAATTTTCTGTCCAGTACTTCTTTAACATGACATAATTAATAAGGAAATTAATTGTTCGGAGGCCCAAACGAAGGAATTTGGCTCAAATCCCGTGTTCCCGATTCTGTATCCCAGTCCAATTTCGCGGGCCATTTCTAATCAACCAGCCAAATTTCGGCTCATTTCAACACCGTCGCGACAAATGACAAAATCGCCCCTGGTGCGATTTTTATTTGATAATTTTATGTCCAACACTTCTTCAACCTGACATAATTAATACGGAAATTAATTATTCGAAGGCCCATACGAAGGAATTTGGCTAAAATCCAGTGATCCCGGGTCTGTGCCCTGAGTCCAATTTTGAGGACCGTTTCCAATAAACCTACCAAATTTCGGCCCATTTTAACACCTTCGCGACAAATAACAATTTGCCCCTGGTGCGGTTTTTCTTTGATAATTTTCTGTCCAGTACTTCTTCAACCTGACATAATTAATACGAAAATTAATTATTTGGCTAAGATCTCGTGATCCCGGGTCTGTGCCCTGAGTCCAATTTTGAGGACAGTTTCCAATAAACCTACCAAATTTCGGCCCATTTGACACCTTCGCGACAAATGACAATTTGCCCCTGGTGCGGTTTTTCTTTGATAATTTTCTGTCCAGTACTTCTTCAACCTGACATAATTAATACGAAAATTAATTATTTGGCTAAAATCGCGTGATCCCGGGTCTGTGCCCTGAGTCCAATATCGCGGGCCGTTTCCAATCAACCAGCCAAATTTCGACCCATACCGACACCGTCACAACAAATGACAATATTGCTCTCGGTGTGTTTTTCTTTGTTAATTTTCTGTCAAGCACTTCTTCAACCTGACATATTTTATACGGAAATTAATTATTCAAAGGCCCAAACGAAGGAATTTGGCAAAAATCCCATGATTCCGAGTCTGTGCCCCGAGTCCAATTTCGCGGGCCGTTTCGATCAACCTGCCAAATTTCAGCCCATTTCGACACCGTCGCGAAAAATGACAAAATTGCCCCTGGTGCGGTTTTTCTTTGTTAATTTTCTGTCCAGTACTTCTTCAACCTAACATAATTAATGCGGAAATTAATTATTCGGTGGCCCAAACGAAGGAATTTGGCTAAAATCCCGTGATCCCGAGTCTGTGGCCCGAGTCCAATTTCGTGGGCCATTTCCAATCAACCTGCCAAATTTTGACCCATTCGGTCACCGCCACGACAAATGACAAAATTGCCCCCGGTGCGATTTTTCTTTGTTAATTTTCTGTCCAGCACTACATCAACCTGATATAATTAATGCGGAAATTAATTATTCGCAGTCCCAAACGAAGGAATTTGGCTAAAAACCCGTGATCCCGGGTCTGTGCCCCGAGTCCAATTTCGCAGGCCATTTCTAATCAACCTGCCAAATTTCGGCCCATTCCGACACCGTCGCGACAAATGACAAAATTGCCTCTGGTGCGATTTTGCTTTTTTAATTTTATGTCCAAC
Source organism: Olea europaea var. sylvestris (assembly GCF_002742605.1). Classification (NCBI taxonomy): domain Eukaryota; kingdom Viridiplantae; phylum Streptophyta; class Magnoliopsida; order Lamiales; family Oleaceae; genus Olea; species Olea europaea. The sequence continues at coordinate 10,168 of NW_019264183.1, read as the reverse complement.
ACTTCTTCAACCTGACATAATTAATAAGTAAGTTAATTATTCGTAGGCCCAAACGAAGGAATTTGGTTAAAATCCCGTGATCCCGGGTCTATGCCCTGAGTCCGATTTCGCGGGCCGTTTCCAATCAACCTGCCAAATTTCGGGCCATTCCGACACCGTCGCTACAAATGACAAAATTGCCCCTGGTGCGATTTTTCATTGTTAATTTTCTGTCCAGCACTTTCAACCTGACATAATTAATACGGAAATTAATTATTCGGAGGCCCAAACGAAGGAATTAGGCTAAAATTTGGTGATCCCGAGTCTGTACCCCGAGTCCAATTTCGCGGGCCTCTTCCAATCAACCTACCAAATTTCGACCCATTCCGACACCGTCGCGAGGAATGACAAAATTGCCCCTGGTGCGGTTTTGCTTTGTTAATTTTCTGTTAAGCACTTCTTCAACATGACATAATTAATAAGGAAATTAATTATTCGGAGGCCCAAACGAAGGAATTTAGCCAAAATCCCGTGATCCCGGGTCTGTGCCCCGAGTCCAATTTCGCGGGTCGTTTGCAATCAACCAGCTAAATTTTGGTCCATTCCGACACAGTCGCGACAAATGACAAAATTACCCCTTGTGCGACTTTTGTCTGTTAATTTTCTATCCAGCACTTCTTCAACCTGACATAATTAATGCAGAAATTAATTATTCGGATGCCCAAACGAAGGAATTTGGATAAAATCCCGTGATCCTGGGGTCGTGCCCTAGTCCAATTTCGTAGGCCATTTCCAATCAACCTGCCAAATTTCGGCCCATTCCGACACCGTCGCGACAAATGACAAAATTGCCCATAGTGTGGCTTTTCTTTGTTAATTTTCTGTCCAGCACTTCTTCAACCTGACATAATTAATACGGAAATTAATTATTCGGAGGCCCAAACGAAGGAATTTGGCTAAAATCTCGTGATCCTGGGCCTGTGCCCCGAGTCCAATTTCACGGGCCGTTTCCAAACAACCTACCAAATCTCGGCCCATTCCAACACTGTCGCTTCAAATAACAGAATTGCCCCTGGTGTGGTTTTTCTTTGTTAATTTTCTGTCCAGCACTTCTTCCACCTGGTTTGGGAATTCGGCTAAAATCCTGTGATCCCGAGTCTGTGCCCCCTGTCCAGTTTCACGGGCCGTTTCCAATCAACCTGCCGAATTTCGGCCCATTCCGATACCGTCGCGACAAATGACAAAATTGCCCCTGGTGCAATTTTTCTTTGTTAATTTTCTGTCCAGCACTTCTTCAACCTGACATAATTAATACGGAAATTAATTATTCGAAAGCCCAAACGAAGGAATTTGGCTAAAATCCAGTGATCCCAAGCCTGTGCCCCCCGTCCAGATTTGCGGGCCGTTTCCAATCAACCTACCAAATTTCAGCCCATTTCGACACTGTCATGACAAATGACAAAATTGCCCCTGGTGCGATTTTGCTTTTTTAATTTTATGTCCAACACTTCTTCAACCTGACATAATTAATAAGTAAGTTAATTATTCGTAGGCCCAAACGAAGGAATTTGGTTAAAATCCCGTGATCCCGGGTCTATGCCCTGAGTCCGATTTCGCGGGCCGTTTCCAATCAACCTGCCAAATTTCGGGCCATTCCGACACCGTCGCTACAAATGACAAAATTGCCCCTGGTGCGATTTTTCATTGTTAATTTTCTGTCCAGCACTTTCAACCTGACATAATTAATACGGAAATTAATTATTCGGAGGCCCAAACGAAGGAATT
>NW_019264183.1:0-4020 GCF_002742605.1 Olea europaea var. sylvestris | reverse complement strand
AACGAAGGAATTTGACTAAAATCCCGTGATCCCAGGTCTGTGCCCCGAGTCCAATTTCGCGGGCCGTTTCCAATCAATTTGCCAAATTTTGGCCCATTGCACCACAATCGTGACAAATGACCAAATTTCCCCTGGTGCGGTGTTTCTTTGTTAATTTTCTGTCCTGCCCTTCTTCAACCTTACATAATTAATGTCGAAATTAATTATTTGGAGGCCCAAACGAAGGAATTTGGCGAAAATCCCGTAATCTCTAGTCTGTGACCCGAGTCCAATTTCACGGGCCGTTTCCAATCAAACTGCCAAATTTCGGCCCATTCCGACACTATCGTGACAAATGACAAATTGCCCCTGGTGCGGTTTTTCTTTGCTAATGTTCTGTCCAGTACTTCTTCAACCTGACATAATTAATACAGAAATTAATCATTCGGAGGCCCAAACGAAGGAATTTCGCCAAAATCCCGTGATCCCGGCTCTATGCACCGAGTCCAATTTCACGGGCCGTTTCCAATCAACCTACCAAATTTCGGCCCAATCCGACAATTTCAGCCCATTTCGACACCGTCGCGACAAATGACAAAATTGCCCCTGGTGCAATTTTTCTATTTTAATTTTCAGTCCAACACTTCTTCAACCTTACATAATTAATAAGGAAATAAACTATTCGGAGGCCCAAACAAAGGAATTTGGCTAAAATCCCTTGATCTCGAGTCTGTGCCCGGAGTCCAATTTCGCGGGCCGTTTCCAATCAACCTACCAAATTTCGGCCCATTCCGCCACCGTCGCGATAAATGAAAAAATTGCCCATGGTTCGATTTTGCTTTGTTCATTTTCTGTCCAACACTTCTTCAACCCGACATAATTAATAAGGAAAATAATTATTTGGAGGCCCAAATGAAAGAATTTGGGTAAAATCCCGTGATCCTGGGTCTGTACCTCAAGTCCAATTTCGTGGGCCGTTTCCAATCAACCTGCCAAATTTCGGCCCATTCCGACACCGTCGCGACAAATGACAAAATTGTTTCTGGTACGATTTTTTCTGTTAATTTTCTGTCTCGCACTTCTTCAACCTAACATAATTAATATGGAAATTAATTATTCGTAGGCCGAAATGAAGGAATTTTGTTAAAATCTCATAATCCCGGGTATGTGCCCGGAGTCTAATTTCGCAGGTCGTTTCCAATCAACCTGCCAAATTTCGGCCCATTCCGACACCGTCGCGAGAATTTGGCTAAAATCCCATGATCCCGGGTATGTGCCCGGAGTCTAATTTCGCAGGTCGTTTCCAATCAACCTGCCAAATTTCGGCCCATTCCGACACCGTCCCGACAAATGACAAAATTGCTCCTGGTGCGATTTTTCTTTGTTAATTTTCTGTCTCGCACTTCTTCAACCTGACATAATTAAGACGGAAATTAATTATTCGTAGGCTCAAAGGAAGGAATTTGGAAAAAATCCCGGGATCCCGGGTATATGCCCCGAGTCCAATTTCGCGGGCTGTTTCCAATCAACCGGCCAAATTTCGGCCCATTCCGACACCGTCCCGACAAATGACAAAATTGCTCCTGGTGCGATTTTTCTTTGTTAATTTTCTGTCTCGCACTTCTTCAACCTGACATAATTAAGACGGAAATTAATTATTCGTAGGCTCAAAGGAAGGAATTTGGAAAAAATCCCGGGATCCCGGGTATATGCCCCGAGTCCAATTTCGCGGGCTGTTTCCAATCAACCGGCCAAATTTCGGCCCATTTCGACACCGTCGCAAAAAATGACAAAATTGCTCCTCGTGAAATTTTTTTCTGTTAATTTTCTGCCTCGCACTTCTTCAACCTGACATAATTAAGACGGAAATTAATTATTCGTAGGCTCAAATGAAGGAATTTGGAAAAAATCCCGTGATCCCGGGTATATGCCCCGAGTCCAATTTCGCGGGCTGTTTCCAATCAACCTGCTAAATTTCGGCCCATTCTGACGCCGTCGCGACAAATGACAAAATTGCCCATGGTACAGTTTGATTTGTTAATTTTCAGTCCAACACTTCTTCAGCCTGACATAATTAATCAGGACATTAATTATTCGGAGGCCCAAATGAAGGAATTTGGGTAACATCCCGTGATCCTGGGTTTGTGCCCCGAGTCCAATTTCGTGGGCCGTTTCAAATCAACCTACCAAATTTCGGCCCATTCCAACACTGTCGCGACAAATGACAAAATTGCCCCTGATGCGGTTTTTCTTTGTTAATTTTCTGTCCTACACTTCTTCAACCTGACATAATTAATTGAGAAAAAAATTATTTGGAGGCCCAAACGAAGGAATTTTGCTAATATCCCGTGATCCCGGGTCTGTGCCCCGAGTCCAATTTCGCGGGCCGCTTCCAATCAACCTGCTAAATTTCGGCCCATTCCGACACCGTCGCGACAAATGACAAAATTGCTCGTGGTGCAATTTTTCTTTGTCAATTTTCTGTCTTGCGCTTTTCAACCTCACATAATTAATACGAAAATTAATTATTTGTAGGCTCAAACGAAGGAATATGGCTAAAATCCCGTGATCCCAGGTGTGTGCCCAGAGTAGAATTTCGCGGGCCGTTTCCAATCGACCTACCAAATTTTGACCGATTTCCACACCGTCGCGACAAATGACAAAATTGCCCATGGTACGATTTGATTTGTTAATTTTTAGTCCAATACTTCTTCAACCTGACATAATTAATAAGGAAATAAATTATTCGGAGGTCCAAACGAGGGAATTTTGGTAAAATCTCGTGATCCTGGGTCTGTGCCTCGAGTCCAATTTCGCGGGCCGTTTCCAATCAACCTGCCAAATTTCGGCCCATTTCGACACCATCGCAACAAATGAAAAAATTGCCCCTCATCTGATTTTTCTATGTTAATTTTCTATCAAACCCTTCTTCAACCCGACATAATTAATAGGGAAAATAGTTATTCGGAGGCCCAAACGAAAGAATTTGGGTAAAATCCCGTGATCCTGGGTCTGTACCTCGAGTCCAATTTCGTTGGCCGTTTCCAATCAACCTGCCAAATTTTGGCCCATTCCGACATCGTCGCGACAAATGACAAAATTGCTTCTGGTACGATTTTTTTCTGGTAATTTTCTGTCTCGCACTTCTTCAACCTGACATAATTAATACGGAAATTATTTATTTATAGGCTAAAACGAAGGAATTTGGCTAAAATCTCGTGATCTCGGGTATGTGCCCAGAGTCTAATTTCACGGGTTGTTTCCAATCAACCTGCCAAATTTTGGCCCATTCCGACACCGTCGCGACAAATGACAAAATTGCCCCTGGTCCAATTTTACTTTGTTAATTTTCTATCCAACACTTCTTCAACCTGACTGAATTAATAAGGAAAATAATTATTCGGAGGCCCAAATGAAAGAATTTGGGTAAAATCCCGTGGTCCTGGGTCTGTGCCCCTAGTCCAATTTCGCGGGCGGTTTCCAATCAACCTGCCATATTTCGGCCCATTCCGACACCGTCGCGACAAATGACAAAATTGTTCCTGGTACGATTTTTCTCTGTTAATTTTCTGTCTCACACTTCTTCAACCTGACATAATTAATACAGAAATTAATTATTCGTAGGCTCAAACGAGGGAATTTGGCTAAAATCCCGTGATCCCGGGTATGTGCCCCGAGTAGAATTTTACGGGCCGTTTCCAATCAACCTGCCAAATTTCGACCCATTCCGACACCGTCGCGACAAATGACAAAATTGCGCATGGTACGGTTTGATTTGTTCATTTTCAGTCCAACACTTCTTCAACCTTACATAATTAATAAGGAAATAAACTATTCGGAGGCCCAAACGAAGGAATTTGGCTAAAATCCCGTGATCCCGGGTCTGTGTTCCGAGCCCAATTTCGCGGGTCGTTACCAATCACCCTACCAAATTTCGGCCCATTCCGACACCGTCGCAATAAATGAAAAAATTGCCCCTGATCCAATTTTGCTTTGTTCATTTTCTGTCCAACACTTCTTAAACCCGACATAATTAATAAG
>NW_019264182.1:10104-12871 GCF_002742605.1 Olea europaea var. sylvestris | reverse complement strand
AAAATGATACATGGTGTGTGGCATATAATTCAGATGGATGCATAGCTCAAGTTCGTCGCGGATATGCCTGGGAATGTTGCAAATGTAGCTAGGGAGATATCCAAAAACCTTTCCCCCAATGACTTTACAACATCTAACAAACTAGTCAAGAAGTCAAAGCCCATGGTATATTGTATCCCGTCCAATCTGAACGCGTTGGTGTTAAATACATTTATCATACATTAGGCTCATTTCATTTTTAATTATCATAGTTATGAACATTTGCCATTCATTGTTTCAACATATGAGTGCATTTATGAAAAAACTATTTTGAATTCAATATTTCAGATGGTAGGCAAAGCCCCCAAATCATAGTTGTAGTGATTCTTGTGATGGGGACACGACAATGCAGCAACGCCTAGACATAAGAATAATGATTTTTTGATTAGTCCGAAGTATAACTCAGTTGGCCCGATAATGTATTTTATATTCGTATGGTGTGTTACACATGATGTAATGGACATTTATTCTCACACACATGACCACGACTGATTACAGTAACCTCTTCACATATCCTCAAGTTTTTTATTCATTTGTTTTATTTTTATTTTGTAGATCAACACACCAAGTGACCATGGGCATACAAATTTTCCAAAAACCTTCAGCCGTGTATTACATACAAGATTTTTACTAGTACATAAACATGCTAAATTACCATTCATTTTGATGTCTTATTTAAAGGTTCTAACATTAACACCAACTACCGTATGTAAGCTTGAAAGAGGGTTGGCACCCCCCTGATGCCGACGATGTCAAAGCCTTTGACAATTGGTTTCGAGATGGCTACAAGCCTGGCCAAATGTAAGTTGATTTTTTGTACACATTATCAGTTGTAGCATTTGATCTTGATGTAGTGTATTTTTCAAATCTTAATTTTTTTACTTATTATTGTAGCAACTTTAAGTTCCCACCATCCAAAGACTTAATCCATCAACCATTCAATTTTGGACCTTATGTTGTTGATAGAAAGACTTAGTTTTACGAGTTATATCAACCAAATGTCTACTTTCGGGATTCGGTAATCTATACCTTACCCTAGCCTTCATTGAATTTGTACGACATTATATATGTTCTTATACCATAACACTATCTAACACCAAGCATCATGCAGCACTTGGATGTACGTTTTTATTACTTTCAAAAGATGGTCAAGTTCAGCAACCTAATAAGATTTAATGGGACAACGACTGATACATTTTTTGGGGTTGATGATACGAGTTGCTTACACATCTTGTAGTACGGACATAAATGCTATATCTAATTCCAAATCTCTGATTGAGTATGTAACTAGAGAACACATGCACTGCAACACCGGATGGTCTAATGTGGATAACGTTATCATCCCTATCATGGATAAGAAATGCCACTGGATCTTGGGAAACTTTGATATGAAGCAGAGGTGCCTTCATATCTACAACCCGAGTCGACTGTCTGTTAGGGACAAAATTGTTTCAAGCGATGTTCTTCCATGCCTAATGCTGAAGATTAATGCTTGGCAAACTAGCCCCACTGATCGAATTGGACTTTTCAAGCCCTTTGATATGAGGATTGTCAATATCATACCACAAGACGACAACGAGTACGGAATTATGCTATAATGTTTCCGTTTCTCATTGACCATTTTATTTTATGATATCAAAAACACCAAATTTCCATTTGTGTCCTTTTAAAATGTCGTTCGATCAATTACATAACCAAAGATAGTGTTTAACAAATATTTCATGTAATTGTTATTAGCCACGAGTGTGGTCTATACGTGATTAAGTTTAAAGAGTATATCATTAACTGCAGGACTGATCCAATGTCATGGGATTTTAGACCCAATCATATATAGATTCAATCTAGCATGTCAGCTTTTCAACCATGGATGTGAGAAGTGGATTGAAGCGTATGACATCGACTTCGACCTGGTACCATGCAGGGTAAGGGAGACAAGAAGATGAAGGGTTTGGTGATCGAATAGTGTTGCAGGAGAAGCTAGGTGTTCATTTTTTCGGCTACTTTACATTTGAATAACAAAAATGGGGGCATGATCTAATGTTATATTTTGCTTAATCAAAATCCAGCTTTTTGGTCTGTTTTGGATATATTCAGAATAAGGTCATGATGTTTCTTTGATTCTTAGGAGATTAGGTGTTCGTCTTTTCTTATTACATTAGTTAATAATATGGAGTACATTCTAGTATATTTTTATTCAACATTTTTTAAAGTTCTGAGGTGTTTTTGCTATATTTTATGACAATGTTAGATTTTTTTTTTTTTTTTAGAACAAGTGGGATCATATTGTTAAGGAACTATCATTAATTTAGTTGAATATGGTGTGTATAATCCACAAATGATGAAACTTATGATTACCAGAGTCCAAATGATTATGTTTTATTTTCATACTATGTCAGATTATACGCAATACTCTATTTTCCAACCTCCATGGTAGCAACAGGTGCTGCTTCAAAAGACAATCTGCAAAGAAGTGAACTACTCAATTTGAAGATGCAAATATTGATGTGGGTGATCCTAACAAACTTGTATTTTTTACATAGTATGGTTGCCATAAATTGTGGTAGAAATAATAAATTAAATTATAAGTGCATCAAAACAGCCACTTTGTAGTGCATATGTATTCAAGCATTTTATTTGTTTCTTAGATGATTGATGCTAGTGAAATGTATCGGGATTTCAAAAGCTTATTTGTACTATTTTCTTGCATACAATGGCGTGGGTTCTTATA
>NW_019264182.1:5673-7685 GCF_002742605.1 Olea europaea var. sylvestris | reverse complement strand
ACAGAGTCTGTGGACTGTAACATCTCAATCAATTTGATACGTAATGCATATGCTGTGACATGTAGATCCATACGCTTCAAATCTAAGTAGAATTGTAGGAAATTGTCATTTGTTACTTGGATTGGGGACATCTCCACATCTACAGAATACTAATCTCAATGCATGAATGTCGCATATCGACCTTGAGATCACTCACTATCATATTGACAAGACCAACGTAATTGCAACCAAAGAGAACCTAAGTATCAACACCATTCACTACAAATACATTTACTGCGACCATTCTTGTACAAAGGAAAAATAAATGAATTTTGAATAAATCTAAGTTCATTAGAAAGGAACATGAACACATTTCGAAGACATCTCACATCAAGTGCAGGATTAAAATCATCTCGTAAATGGATCAAATGCCAAACATTTTATTTTCAAACACAACCCGAAACATATTCGCACTCATAAACCTAATGTTGATATATGTTGAATTATATAGAGATTAGCATGTGGTAAACATATCACAATTTTTCCTGGCTGCATTTCATAGTTAGTTTATATATTTAATTGTGGTGACTACAACCCTTTTCCATTGTCGATATTTTCATCATATCACATATTCCACTTCGTGAATTTCATACACAGTAATGTATGGATGTTTCACATTTTCAACAAAATGAAAGTGTATTTTTTCAGAGTTCGCAGCAGCAAATATACACATATTGGTCCAGATTATAGCAAAAAATATACACATATAGTAAACATCGAGCAACGAGAAAACATACATTGAATTACAAATGGGAAGGGGGTAGGAATTATCATAATGCAATTATGAAAAAAAAATACATATTACATATACATGAAGGTCACATTATAGGTAGTGATACCCTCTTATTTTAGAATTCTAATTTGGGCAGGAGCTTTTCGTCGAGATCTGGGGATGTGTGAGGAAATGTATGTGATAGTGAATATTCCACGAAATGGGTTTTCATTTTCACATGACGTTGTTCGTTTCCTAAAATCATGCTTCAATTTAGGAAAAAGATATTAATACTACACGTGAAATTAGGAATAATTCAAACTCATCAGTTACAAAATGGCTGGATGGGATTATTTTTAGAATGGAGTATTTATAGACATAAAATATATATCATCAGTATTTTTTGATTTTATTAATGTTATAGAGTAGTTTTTAAAATATTTTAATAGAATGAAGCATATGCAAAATTTTCCCAAAGAGGAAATTAGACGGTATACCCTAAATATTACACTCTTCAAAAAAAAAAACCATATGAAAAGTGGATACAAAGTATAAAATACTGTATTTTTCCATCAATTTTAAAACTAAACTCTAATTCTTTTATTTCATACTTTATTGTCTCTTATTTTTCTATACACCCCCCTCTTTCTCTCTCTCCGAATGCACCTAAAACGGAGATATAGGTGAATTTTTCTCCAAAATTTGTTGTCAATCGTAGGGACATACTTCTGAACAAGTTGCTCAACTTTAATATCCCCTTGACAACGTGTTGACGGAAAAACTCCCATCAATGGATAGTAAAATGGCTATGACTTCAGCAACCTAAGAAGATAAGCAAGATACTACTGCAGGCTGACATTAACAAAATGTTTTAGTGGCTTTGCATTTTTAAAGTTAGAATCTTAGAATAACCTTTAAAATTGCCTCAGAGATTAACTGTCGGGATTCTTTTTTCAAGTTATTCTGCTAAGGGGTACTTTTTAGTTTAGCCTAGTCAAACTACCATTTTTCCAATTTGACCAAATTTTTTTAAACACTTACACAATAGCCTTTTGAAATATAAATGACAGTTTTGCCATTTTTATGTTTTGTAATTACAAAAACATATAATTGTTAAAAAAACAATAATACCCTTTCTAAATAACAAATAAACACAAACACTCCTCACATAAATTTCAAAAACAAATCACTTTCCTTATCAGTTTCTGGAACAGAGATAAAAAAATTCATTTTTCATCCGTTTCAACATTGAGGTCTCACT
>NW_019264182.1:2115-3388 GCF_002742605.1 Olea europaea var. sylvestris | reverse complement strand
TATATATATATATATATATATATATATATATATATATATTATTCAATTAAAATTGAAAATTAAATATTTGTTTATAAATTTTTAATTCAAATGAATTTTATGCATAAAAAAAGAAAAAAAAAGAATTAAATTAAAAAATTTATTCTATTTATAAATTTTCAATTTTAAAAAAATAAGTAATATTTTTTAATTAATAAAATGAAAAAGAAAAAAGGGTGGGCCCAAAAATAGTCGGCCCATGCCGAATATTAAAAGAGATTATTAACAGTCTTTGTTAAACAGTCAGCTTCTTCATATTGCCGAAAATGGCATTGAAAATTGCCATTTTCAACGATTGAGCTCTCAAATGTTGCCCTAAACCCCAAATCATCTTTAACAATCTAATCTAATCAAGCATCTCTACCTATAAAATGTAAATAAATGTCCATTTTCATTCACAAATTCATATCTCATGTTCAATCCATTTAATATTCATTACAAAATCTAACCTAAATGCTGCCGCTGGTGATTGGGTTGTCGTGTTGTGTCGGCGTCAGTTGGTGTTGATATTTGTGCTTTCGACTGTGAGAGATCGTGGAAATGTTCCTGAAGTCGTTTTCTTGGGTTATGGGGGGTATTTTCGAGCTTTTGTTTCCAAACTTTTATTTTATTTTTTTTCTCTTTTTTAATTGTATTAGCTGGTCAAAGGTCAAAGTGGAAAAGTGACTTGGTCAACTTGCCCTTTGCCCTTATTTACTCTTCTGCTAAAAGTGTTGTGGGGATTAATGCTGGTGTAAGGTATGGAAATGTGCTTGCAAAATTGTTGAATAATATTTTCAGTTGATGTTAAACGCCAAATTGAATATTTGGACTAACTAGGAATGCTAGTGAGGCTTATTGTGGTTTTAGCAATGCAATTTAAATAATAATTGCAAAATCAGATCCCAATTGAATAACCAAGAGTTTGTTCTGAAAGCAAGGAAGATGTTGAAGAGATAAGGTTTCACGCAGAGTCAAGGACTCTATTGAAATGACCAACATGTTGATGCTCCTTTTGTTTGTTAATAAGGTTGTCCTCGACGAGTTTTAGTAATTCTCGTGGCTAAAGTTGTTATACTTTTGGAACCCCTTGCAGCAGATGAAACTAGCTTCTGATGGTGGAAGGACCAAGGAAAAAGTAAATTGCAAACGCTTCCAGAAGTGGGAATAGACTCCTCTTTCGCTAAAAAAAGGTTCTCGACAGTGGGGGCAAATTAGAGTTTGGTTAAGATAAATCCACAAAAAGCTTTTGACT
>NW_019264182.1:0-1285 GCF_002742605.1 Olea europaea var. sylvestris | reverse complement strand
CTCCTCTTTCGCTAAAAAAAGGTTCTCGACAGTGGGGGCAAATTAGAGTTTGGTTAAGATAAATCCACAAAAAGCTTTTGACTAATTTGTCTATGAATTAAGTATATATACATTGATTATGTGGTTGTTGATGGGGTTGGAAATTTGTAGATTGTTCCTCTACCATCGCCTCTGCAGTTCTCTCCCACCTATTTTCCAGGTTGAGGTTCATTTTGTGGCTTAATCCCAAGCATTTGTTCATGAGGCCTATATCTGGGCCTCGTCTTTGGAACTATTTCTCGGTGCTTCGGTCTCTAATATGTTAACGATGATGGGGGACTTGTTAGGTTCTACTCTCATTCGTCAATGGAAGGGAAATTGTCCTCTCCTTTGGGTGCGTCATTAGCATGTTGACTTGCTGGCAAATTTTGGGAGATGTCAATTGCTACATCTTTTTCAATGGGGCTGGAATCTTTCCATCCCTATGAAATTGAGTTATACTGCTTCATAACTCTTCCTCTTCTTGGTGGTTCCTCCATGGACCTTGAAAGCCTTGGAAGACGGCTAGTTGAGACATATCCATACCCGTTTGTGTTGCATTTGTTGGAGTTCCATGATGGGAATTGGGGTTCTGCTCGAAGTCCCAGAATTTTGGCTGTGGTGAGAATTTCTCAAATTTATCCTTCAGCTAATGTGGTTAAATTTAATCATTATTTAAACAAGGGAAAATAGAAAAATTCAAATAATGAGGGTATATGTGAGCATTTTTCGAAAAATAGTCAGTAGGTTGTAATTTCCACAATTTTTTATGTAGGATCGAATAGCCCAAAGCCACGAGGACAATCCAATGCGTGGAAGTGGATGGTCGATTTGGCTCAATCCTTAACCTAGTGAGTATAGAGTTCATAGGCTAGCTCGCCTACTTATCTTCCTCTTCGTTTTCCTCACAGAAAACAGATCAAATCAATCATCATAAAATCCTTGAGTAAAATGAAAATGAAATTGTATAATAACCTTTCTAAAACTAACAACAAAATACTAACACATTAGAGGCATCCTTCTGCACACTCCCATCCCTCACATCAACTTTGCTGTCAATCTCAATTATCTTGTCATACTTCCAATGGCTTTCAACACTCTCTAACATATTATCTTCAAGAGGTAAAAATGAGTTACATGCACAATCTTTTTCTTCCTTGCTCAACTCCAGTTGAGTTTAGATCCATCGTCCTGTTGCTGCTGCTGCTGTTGCTTTTATATATATACTAGTCTTGTGCCATGCAATGCATGACTTGAATTTTATAAA
>NW_019264181.1:0-12876 GCF_002742605.1 Olea europaea var. sylvestris | reverse complement strand
TTCGTCGTGACGTATGAGGGATTTTGGCCATTTTTTGAAAGAATGAGCACTTTTATATTTGGAACGCTTGGACTGTCGGCGTTTGAAGAATTGAGCGTAACTTTTGCAAATAGCGTCCGTTTTTGCCCCATAAGTACTTTTTGGAAATGTAGCGACCGTTTTGGATTAAACTCATGACTTCATCGTCACCTACAAGTGATTTCAGCCATTTTTCGAAAGAATGAGCACTTGCATATTTGGAACGCTTGGAGAGTCGACGTACGAAAAATTGAGCGTAACTTTTGCACACGGTGTCCATTTTCGGCCCATAATTACTTTTTGGAAATGTAGCGACCGTTTCGGATTGAACTTACCACTTCGTCGTGATGTACGAGTGATTTTGGCCATTATTCGATAGAATGAGCACTTTTATATTTGGAACGCTTGGATTGTCGGCGTTCGAAGAATTGAGCGTAACCTTTGCAAACGGCGTCCATTTTGGCCCCATAAGTACATTTTAGAAATGTAGCGACCGTTTTGGATTGAACTCATGACTTTATAGTTATGTACGAGTGATTTCAGCCATTTTTCGAAAGAATGAGCACTTGCATATTTGGAACGCTTGAAGAGTCGGCGTACGAAGAATTGAGCGTAATTTTTGCCCACGGTGTCCGTTTTCGGCCCATAAGTACTTTTTGGAAATGTAGCGACCATTTTGGATTGAACTCACGACTTCGTCATGACGTATGAGGGATTTTGACCTTTTTTTCGAAGAATGAGCACTTTAATATTTGGAACGCTTAGATTGTCGACGTTCGAAAAATTGAGCATAACTTTTGCAAACGGCGTCCGTTTTGGCCCCATAAGTACTTTTCAGAAATGTAGCGATCGTTTTGAATTGAACTCACCACTTCGTCATGACGTATGAGAGATTTCGGCCATTCTTTGGAAGAATGAGCACTTTTATATTTGGAACGCTTGGAGAGTCGGCGTTCGAAGAATTGAGCGTAACTTTTGCACACGACGTCCGTTTTGGGCCCATAAGTACTTTTTGGAAATGTAGCAACCGTTTTGGATTGAACTCACGACTTTATCGTGACGTACGAGGGATTTCAGCCATTTTTCGAAAGAATGAGCACTTGCATATTTGGAATGCTTGGAGAGTTGGCGTACGAAAAATTGAGCGTAACTTTTGCACACGGCGTCCGTTTTCGGCCCATAAGTACTTTTTGGAAATGTAGCGACCGTTTTGGATTGAACTTAACACTTCATCGTGAAGTACGAGTGATTTCGGCCATTATTCAATAGAATGAGCACTTTTATATTTGGAAGGCTTGGATTGTCGGCGTTCGAAGAATTGAGCGTAACTTTTGCAAACGGCGTCCATTTTGGCCCCATAAGTACTTTTCAGAAATGTGGCGACCGTTTTGGATTGAACTCATGACTTCATCATGACGTACGAGTGATTTCAGCCATTTTTTGAAAGAATGAGCACTTGCATATTTGGACCGCTTGGAGAGCCGGCGTATGAAGAATTGAGCGTAACTTTTGCCCACTGTGTCCGTTTTTGGCCCATAAGTACTTTTTGGAAATGTAGCGACCGTTTTGGATTGAACTCAAGACTTCATCGTGTTGTACGATGGATTTCAGCCATTTGTCGAAAGAATGAGCACTTGCATATTTGGAACGCTTCGAGAGTCGGTGTACGAGGAATTGAGCGTAACTTTTACACACGGTGTCCGCTTTGGGTCCACAAGTACTTTTTGGAAAAGTAGCGATCGTTTTGGATTGAACTCACAACTTCGTCGTGACGTATGAGGGATTTCGGCCATTGTTTCGAAAGAATGAGCACTTTTACACTTGGAACCCTTGGAGAGTCGACGTACGAAGAATTGAGCGTAACTTATGCACACGGTGTCCGTTTTAGGCCCATAAGTACTTTTTGGAAATGTAGCGACTATTTTGGATTGAACTCATGACTTCATCGTGTTGTATGAGGGATTTTGACCATTTTTCGAAAGAATGAGCACTTGCATATTTGGAACGCTTCGAGAGTCGGTGTACGAAGAATTGAGCGTAACTTTTGCACAAGGTGTACGTTTTAGGCCCACAAGTACTTTTTGGAAATATAGTGACCGTTTTGGATTGAACTCATGACTTTGTCGTGTCGTATGAGGGATTTTGACTATTTTTTCAAAGAATGACCACTTTTATATTTGGAACGCTTGGATCGTCGGCGTCCGAAGAATTGAGCGTAACTTTTGAAAACGGCGTCCGTTTTGGCCCCATAAGTACTTTTCAGAAGTGTAGCGATCGTTTTGGATTGAACTCACCACTTCTTCGTGACGTATGACGGATTTCGACCATTTTTTGGAAAAATGAGCACTTTTATATTTGGAACGCTTGGAGTGTCGGCGTTCGAAGAATTGAGCGTAACTTTTGCACACGGTGTCCGTTTTGTGCCCGTAAGAACTTTTTGTAAATGTAGCGACCGTTTTGGATTGAACTCACGACTTTATCGTGACGTACGAGGGATTTCGGCCATTTTTTGAAAGAATGAGCACTTGCATATTTGGAACGCTTGGAGAGTCGGCGTACGAAGAATTGAGCGTAACTTATGCACACGGTGTCCATTTTAGGCCCATAAGTACTTTTTGGAAATGTAGCGACTATTTTGGATTGAACTCATGACTTCATCGTGTTGTATGAGGGATTTCGACCATTTTTCGAAAGAATGAGCACTTGCATATTTGGAACGCTTCGAGAGTCGGTGTACGAAGAATTGAGCGTAACTTTTGCACAAGGTGTACGTTTTGGGCCCACAAGTACTTTTTGGAAATATAGTGACCGTTTTGGATTGAACTCATGACTTTGTCGTGACGTATGAGGGATTTTGACCATTTTTTCAAAGAATGACCACTTTTATATTTGGAACGCTTGGATTGTCGGCGTCCGAAGAATTGAGCGTAACTTTTGAAAACGGCGTCCGTTTTGGCCCCATAAGTACTTTTCAGAAGTGTAGCGATCGTTTTGGATTGAACTCACCACTTCTTCGTGACGTATGACGGATTTCGACCATTTTTTGGAAAAATGAGCACTTTTATATTTGGAACGCTTGGAGTGTCGGCGTTCGAAGAATTGAGCTTAACTTTTGCACACGGTGTCCATTTTGGGCCCGTAAGAACTTTTTGTAAATGTAGCGACCGTTTTGGATTGAACTCACGACTTTATCGTGACGTACGAGGGATTTTGGCCATTTTTTGAAAGAATGGGCACTTGCATATTTGGAATGCTTGGAGAGTCGACGTACGAAGAATTGAGCGTAACTTTTGCACACAGTGTCCGTTTTAGGCCCACAAGTACTTTTTGGAAATGTAGCGACCGTTTTGAATTGAACTCACGACTTCGTCGTGATGTACGAGGGATTTCAGTCATTTTTTGAAAGAATGAGCACTTTTATATTTGGAACGGTTGGTTTGTCGGCGTACGAAGAATTGAGCGTAACTTTTGCACACGGTGTCCGTTTTTGGCCCATAAGTACTTTTTGGAAATGCAGCGACCGTTTTGGATTGAACTCACGGCTTCGTCGTGACGTATTAGTGATTTCCGCCATTTTTCGAAAGAATGAGCACTTTTATATTCAGAACTCTTGGATTGTCGGCGTTCGAAAAATTGAGCGTAACTTTTGCAAACGGCGTCCGTTTTGGCCCCATAAGTACTTTTCAGAAACGTAGCGACCGTTTTGGATTGAACTCACCACTTTGTCGTGACGTATGAGGGATTTCGGCCATTTTTTGAAAGAATGAGCACTTTTATATTTGGAACGCTCTGATAGTCGACGTACGAAGAATTGAGCGTTTGGGCCCATAAGTACTTTTCAGAAACGTAGCGACCGTTTTGGATTGAACTCACCACTTCGTCCTGACGTACGAGGGATTTTAGCCATTTTTTGGAAGAATGAGCACTTTTATATTTGGAACGCTCTGATAGTCGACGTACGAAGAATTGAGCGTAACTTTTGCACACGGTGTCCGTTTTAGGCCCATAAGTACTTTTTGGAAATGTAGCGACCGTTTTGGATTGAACTCACGACTTCGTCGTGATGTACGAGGGATTTCGGTCATTTTTTGAAAGAATGAGCACTTTTATATTTGGAACGGTTGGTTTGTCGGCGTACGAAGAATTGAGCGTAACTTTTGCACACGGTGTCCTTTTTGGCCCATAAGTACTTTTTGGAAATGTAGCGACCGTTTTGGATTGAACTCACGGCTTTGTCGTGACGTATTAGTGATTTCCGCCATTTTTCAAAAGAATGAGCACTTTTATATTCGGAACACTTGGATTGTCTGCGTTCGAAGAATTGAGCGTAACTTTTGCAAACGGCGTCCGTTTTGGACCCATAAGTACTTTTCAGAAATGTAGCAACCGTTTTGGATTGAACTCACGAATTTATCGTGACGTATGAGGGATTTCGGCCATTTTTCCAAAGAATGAGCACTTGCATATTTGGAACGCTTGGAGAGTTGGCGTACGAAGAATTGAGCGCAACTTTCGTACACAGTGTCCGTTTTGGTCCCATAAGTACTTTTTAAAAATGTAGCGATCGTTTTGGATTGAACTCACAACTTCGTCGTCACGTATTAGGGATGTTGGCCATTTTTTCGAAGAATGAGCATAACTTTTGAACACGGTGTCCGTTTTGGGGCCATAAGTAATTTTTGGAAATGTGGCGACCGTTTTGGATTGAACTTACCACTTCGTCGTGACGTACGAGTGATTTTGGTCATTTTTCGATAGATTGAGCACTTATATATTTGGAACGCTTGGAGAGTCGTCGTACAAAGAATTGAGCATAACTTTTACAAACGGCGTCCATTTTGGCCCCATTAGTACTTTTCAGAAATGTATCGACCGTTTTGGATTGAACTCAACTTTGTCGTGACGTATGAGGGATTTCGACCATTTTTCGAAAGAATAAGCACTTTTATATTTGGAACGCTTGGATTGTCGGCGTTCGAAAAATTGAGCGTAACATTTGCAAACGGTGTCCGTTTTGGCCCCATAAGTACTTTTTGGAGATGTAGCGACCATTTTGGATTGAACTCATGACTTCATCATGACGTAAGAGTGATTTCAGCCATTTTTCGAAAGAATGAGCACTTGCATATTTGGAACGCTTGGAGAGTCGGCGTACGAAGAATTGAGCGTAACTTTTGCACTCGGTGTTCGTTTTCGGACCATAAGTACTTTTTGGAAATGTAGCGACCGTTTTGGATTGAACTCACGACTTCGTCATAACGTATAAGCAATTTCGGCCATTTTTCGAAAGAATGAGCACTTTTACATTGGGAACCCTTGGAGAGTCAACATACGAAGAATTGAGCGTAACTTTTGTACACGGTGTCCGTTTTGGGCCCATAAGTACTTTTTGAAAATGTAGCGACCGTTTTGGATTGAACTCATGACTTCATCGTGTTGTACGATGGATTTCGGCCATTTTTCGAAAGAATGAGCACTTGCATATTTGGAACGCTTCGAGAGTCGGCGTACGAAGAATTGAGCGTAACTTTTGTACACGGTGTCCGTTTTGGGCCCACAAGTACTTTTTGGAAATGTAGCGACCGTTTTGGATTGAACTCACGACTTCGTCGTGACGTATGAGGAATTTTGGCAATTTTTCGAAAGAATGAACACCTTTATATTTGGAACACTTGGATTGTCGACGTTCGAAGAATTGAGCGTAACTTTTGCAAACGACGTCTGTTTTGGGCCCATAAGTATTTTTTGGAAATGTAGCGACCGTTTTGGATTGAACTCATGACTTCATCGTGTTGTACGAGGGATTTCGGCCATTTTTCCAAAGAATGACCACTTGCATATTTGGAACGCTTCGAGAGTCGGTGTACGAAGAATTGAGCGTAACTTTTACACATGGTGTACGTTTTGGGCCCACACGTACTTTTTGGAAATATAGTGACCGTTTTGGATTGAACTCACGACTTTGTCGTGACGTATGAGGGATTTTGACCATTTTTTCGAAGAATGACCACTTTTATATTTGGAACGCTTGGATTGTCGGCGTCAGAAGAATTGAGCGTAACTTTTGTAAACGGCGTCCGTTTTGGCCCCATAAGTACTTTTTGGAAATGTAGCGACCGTTTTGGATTGAACTCATGACTTTATCGTGACGTACAAGTGATTTCTGCCATTTTTCGAAAGAATGAGCACTTGCATATTTGGGACGCTTCGAGAGTCGGTGTACGAAGAATTGAGCGTAACTTTTGCACACGGTGTACGTTTTGGGCCCACAAGTACTTTTTGGAAATATAGTGACCGTTTTGGATTGAACTCACGACTTTGTCGTGACGTATGAGGGATTTTGACCATTTTTTCGAAATGACCACTTTTATATTTGGAACGCTTGGATTGTTGGCGTCCGAAGAATTGAGCGTAACTTTTGCAAACGGCGTCCGTTTTGGCCCCATAAGTACTTTTTGGAAATGTAGCGACCATTTTTTATTGACCTCATGACTTTATCGTGACGTACAAGCGATTTCACCATGACGTAAGAGTGATTTCGGCCATTTTTCGAAAGAATTAGCACTTTTATATTCGGAACGCTTGGATTGTCGGCGTTCGAAGAATTGAGCATAACTTTTGCAAACGACGTCCGTTTTGGCCCCATAAGTACTTTTCAGAAATGTAGCGACCGTTTTGGATTGAACTCACCACTTTGTCGTGACGTATGAGGGATTTTGGCCATTTTTCGGAAGAATGAGCACTTTTATATTTGAAACGCTTGGAGTGTCGGTGTTCGAAGAATTGAGCGTAACTTTTGCACACGGTGTCCGTTTTGGGCCCATAAGTATTTTTTGGAAATGTAGCGACCGTTTTGGATTGAACTCACGACTTTATCATGACGTACGAGGGATTTCGGCCATTTTTTGAAAGAATGAGCACTTGCATATTTGGAATGCTTGGAGAGTCGGCGTACGAAGAATTGAGCGTAACTTTTGCACACGGTGTCCGTTTTAGGCCCATAAGTACTTTTTGGAAATGTAGCGACCGTTTTGGATTGAACTCACGACTTCGTCATGATGTACTAGGGATTTCGGTCATTTTTCGAAAGAATGAGCACTTTTATATTTGGAACGGTCGGTTTGTCGGCGTTCGAAGAATTGAGCGTAACTTTTGCAAACGGCATCCGTTTTGGGCCCATAAGTACTTTTTGGAAATGTAGCGACCGTTTTGGATTGAACTCACGGCTTCGTCGTGACGTATTAGTGATTTCCGCCATTTTTCGAAAGAATGAGCACTTTTATATTCGGAACGCTTGGATTGTCGGCGTTCGAAGAATTAAGCGTAACTTTTGCAAACGGCATCCGTTTTGGCCCCATAAGTACTTTTCAGAAATGTAGGGATCATTTTGGATTGAACTCACCACTTTGTCGTGACGTATGAGGGATTTCGGCCATTTTTTGAAAGAATGAGCACTTTTATATTTGGAACGCTTGGATTGTCGGCGTTCGAAGAATTGAGCGTAACTTTTACAAACGGCGTCCGTTTTGGATTGAACTCACGACTTCGTCGTGACGTATAAGTGATTTCGACCATTTTTCGAAAGAATGAGCACTTTTTTTATTTGGAAAGCTATGATTGTTGGCGTTCGAAGAATTGAGCGTAACTTTTGCAAACAGCGTCCATTTTCGGCCCATAATTACTTTTTGAAAATGTATCGACCGTTTTGGATTAAACTCACCACTTCGTCGTGACATATTAGTGATTTTGGCCATTTTTCGAAAGAATGAGTACTTTTACA
Source organism: Olea europaea var. sylvestris (assembly GCF_002742605.1). Taxonomy (NCBI): domain Eukaryota; kingdom Viridiplantae; phylum Streptophyta; class Magnoliopsida; order Lamiales; family Oleaceae; genus Olea; species Olea europaea. The sequence goes on along the minus strand of NW_019264181.1, from coordinate 5,078 downwards.
TTTGGAACGCTTGGATTATCGGCATTCGAAGAATTGAGCGTAACTTTTGCAAACAGCGTCCGTTTTGGGCCCATAAGTACTTTTCAGAAATGTAGCAACCGTTTTGGATTGAACTCACGAATTTATCGTGACGTATGAGGGATTTCGGCCATTTTTCCAAAGAATGAGCACTTGCATATTTGGAACGCTTGGAGAGTCGACGTACGAAGAATTGAGCGCAACTTTTGCACACGGTGGCCGTTTTGGCCCCATAAGTACTTTTTGGAAATGTAGCGACCATTTTGGATTGAACTCACAACTTCGTCGTCACGTATTAGGGATGTTGACCATTTTTTCGAAGAATGAGCGTAACTTTTGAACACGGTGTCCGTTTTGTGGCCATAAGTAATTTTTGGAAATGTAGCGACCGTTTTGGATTGAACTTACCACTCCGTCGTGGCGTACGAGTGATTTCGGCCATTTTTCGATAGAATGAGCACTTACATATTTGGAATGCTTGGAGAGTCGTCGTACGAAGAATTGAGCATAACTTTTACAAACGGCGTCCATTTTGGCCCCATTAGTACTTTTCAGAAATATATCGACCGTTTTGGATTGAACTCAACTTTGTCGTGACGTATGAGGGATTTCGGCCATTTTTCGAAAGAATGAGCACTTTTATATTTGGAAAGCTTGGATTGTCGGCGTTCAAAAAATTGAGCGTAACTTTTGCAAACGGCGTCCGTTTTGGCCCCATAAGTACTTTTTGGAGATGTAACGACCGTTTTGGATTGAACTCATGACTTCATCATGACGTACGAGTGATTTCAGCCATTTTTCGAAAGAATGAGCACTTATATATTTGGAACGCTTGGAGAGTCGGCGTTCGAAGAATTGAGCGTAACTTTTGCACAGGGTGTCCGTTTTCAGACCATAAGTACTTTTTGAAAATGTAGCGACCGTTTTGGATTGAACTCACGACTTCATCATAACGTATAAGCGATTTCGGCCATTTTTCGAAAGAATGAGTACTTTTACATTTGGAACCCTTGGAGAGTCGGCGTACGAAGAACTGAGCGTAACTTTTGCACACGGTGTCCGTTTTGGGCCCATAAGTACTTTTTGAAAATGTAGCGACCATTTTGGATTGAACTCATGACTTCATCGTGTTGTACGATGGATTTCGGCCATTTTTCGAAAGAATGAGCACTTGCATATTTGGAACGCTTCTAGAGTCGGTGTACGAAGAATTGAGCGTAACTTTTGCACACGGTGTCCGCTTTGGGCCCAGAAGTACTTTTTGGAAATGTAGCGACCGTTTTGGATTGAACTCACAACTTCCTCGTGACGTATGAGGGATTTTGGCCATTTTTCGAAAGAATGAGCACTTTTACACATGGAACCCTTGGAGAGTCGGCGTACGAAGAATTGAGCGTAACTTTTGCACACGGTGTCCCTTTTGGGCCCATAAGTACTTTTTGGAAATGTAGCGACCGTTTTGGATTGAACTCATGACTTCATCGTGTTGTACGAGGGATTTTGGCCATTTTTCGAAAGAATGAGCACTTGCATATTTTGAACGCTTCAAGAGTCGGTGTACGAAGAATTGAGCGTAACTTTTGCACACGGTGTACGTTTTGGGCCCACAAGTACTTTTTGGAAATATAGGGACCGTTTTGGATTGAACTCAAGACTTTGTCGTGACGTATGAGGGATTTTGACCATTTTTTCGAAGAATGACCACTTTTATATTTGGAACGCTTGGATTGTCGGCGTTCGAAAAATTGAGCGTAACTTTTGCAAACGGCGTCCGTTTTGGCCCCATAAGTACTTTTTGGAGATGTAGCGACCGTTTTGGATTGAACTCACGACTTCATCGTGACGTATGAGTGATTTCAGCCATTTTTCGAAAGAGTGAGCACTTGCATATTTAGAACGCTTAGAGAGTCGGCATACGAAGAATTGAGCGTAACTTTTGCACACGGTGTCCGTTTTCGGACCATAAGTACACTTTGGAAATGTAGCGACCATTTTGGATTGAACTGACGACTTCGTCATAACGTATAAGCGATTTTGGCCATTTTTCGAAAGAATAAGCACTTTTTTATTTTGAACGCTTTGATTGTCGGCGTTCGAAGAATTGAGCGTAACTTTTGCGAACGGTGTCCATTTTCGGCCCATAATTACTTTTTGAAAATGTATCGACCGTTTTGGATTAAACACACCACTTCGTCATGACGTATTAGTGATTTTGGCCATTTTTCGAAAGAATGAGTACTTTTACATTTGGAACGCTTGGATTGTCGGTGTTCGAAGAATTGAGCGTAGCTTTTGAAAACGGCGTCCATTTTGGGCCCATAAGTACTTTTCAGAAATGTAGCGACCGTTTTGGATTGAACTCACAACTTCGTCATCACGTATTAGGGATGTTTACCATTTTTTCGAAGAATGAGCGTAACTTTTGAACACGGTGTCCGTTTTGGGGCCATAAGTAATTTTTGGAAACGTAGCGACCGTTTTGGATTGAACTTGCCACTTCGTCGTGACGTATGAGCGATTTCGGCCATTTTTTGATAGAATGAGCACTTACATATTTGGAACGCTTGGAGAGTCGTCGTACGAAGAATTGAGCATAACTTTTACAAACGGCGTCCATTTTGACCCCATTAGTACTTTTCAGAAATGTATCAACCGTTTTGGATTGAGCTCAACTTTGTCGTAACGTATGAGGGATTTCGGCCATTTTTCGAAAGAATGAGCACTTTTATATTTGGAATGCTTGGATTGTCGGCGTTCGAAAAATTGAGCGTAACTTTTGCAAACGGCGTCCATTTTGGCCCCATAAGTACTTTTTGGAGATGTAGCGACCGTTTTGGATTGAACTCATGACTTCATCGTGACGTACGAGTGATTTCAGCCATTTTTCGAAAGAATGAGCACTTATATATTTGGAACGCTTGGAGAGTCGGCGTACGAAGAATTGAGCTTAACTTTTGCACACGGTGTCCGTTTTCGGACCATAAGTATTTTTTGGAAATGTAGCGATCGTTTTGGATTGAACTCACGACTTCGTCATAACGTATAAGCGATTTTGGCCATTTTTCGAAAGAATGAGCACTTTTACATTTGGAACCCTTGGAGAGTCGGCATACGAAGAATTGAGAGTAACTTTTGCACACGATGTCCGTTTTGGGCCCATAAGTACTTTTTGGAAATGTAGCGACCGTTCTGGATTGAACTCATGACTTCATCGTGTTGTACGATGGATTTCGGCCATTTTTCAAAAGAATGAGCACTTGCATATTTGGAACGCTTCGAGAGTCGGCGTACGAAGAATTGAGCGTAACTTTTGCACACGGTGTCCGCTTTGGGCCCACAAGTACTTTTTGGAAATATAGCGACCGTTTTGGATTGAACTCATGACTTCATCGTGTTGTACGAGGGATTTCGGCCATTTTTCAAAAGAATGAGCTCTTGCATATTTGGAACGCTTGGATTGTCGGCGTCCGAAGAATTGAGCGTAACTTTTGCACACGGTGTCCGCTTTGGGCCCATTAGTACTTTTTGGAAATGTAGCGACCGTTCTGGATTGAACTCATGACTTCATCGTGTTGTACGAGGGATTTCGGCCATTTTTCAAAAGAATGAGCTCTTGCATATTTGGAACGCTTCGAGAGTCGGCGTACGAAGAATTGAGCGTAACTTTTACACATGGTGTACGTTTTGGGCCCACAAGTACTTTTTGGAAATATAGTGACCGTTTTGAATTGAACTCATGACTTTGTCGTGACGTATGAGGGATTTTGACCATTTTTTCGAAGAATGACCACTTTTATATTTGGAACGCTTGGATTGTCGGCGTCCGAAGAATTGAGCGTAACTTTTGCAAACGGCGTCCGTTTTGGCCCCATAAGTACTTTTTGGAAATGTAGCGATCGTTTTGGATTGAACTCACGACTTCGTCATAACGTATAAGCGATTTTGGCCATTTTTCAAAAGAATGAGCACTTGCATATTTGGAACCCTTGGAGAGTCGGCATACGAAGAATTGAGCGTCACTTTTGCACACGGTGTCCGTTTTGGGCCCATAAGTACTTTTTGGAAATGTAGCGACCGTTCTGGATTGAACTCATGACTTCATCGTGTTGTACGATGGATTTTGGCCATTTTTCGAAAGAATGAGCACTTGCATATTTGGAACGCTTCGAGAGTCGGCGTACGAAGAATTGAGAGTAACTTTTGCACACGGTGTCCGCTTTGGGCCCACAAGTACTTTTTGGAAATATAGCGACCGTTTTGGATTGAACTCATGACTTTGTCGTGACGTATGAGGGATTTTGGCCATTTTTCGAAAGAATGAGCACTTTTACACTCGGAACCCTTGGAGAGTCGGCGTACGAAGAATTGAGCGTAACTTTTGCAAATGGCATCCGTTTTGGACCCGTAAGTACTTTTTGAAAATGTAGCGACCGTTTTGGATTGAACTCATGACTTCATCGTGTTGTACGAGGGATTTCGGCCATTTTTCCAAAGAATGAGCACTTGCATATTTGGAACGCTTCGAGAGTCGGTGTACGAAGAATTGAGCGTAACTTTTACACATGGTGTACGTTTTGGGCCCACAAGTACTTTTTGGAAATATAGTGACCGTTTTGGATTGAACTCACGACTTTGTCGTGACGTATGAGGGATTTTGACCATTTTTTCGAAGAATGACCACTTTCATATTTGGAACGCTTGGATTGTCGGCGTCCGAAGAATTGAGCGTAACTTTTGCAAACGGCGTCCGTTTTGGCCCCATAAGTACGTTTTGGAAATGCAGCGACCGTTTTGGATTGAACTCAGGACTTTATCGTGACGTACAAGTGATTTCTGCCATTTTTCGAAAGAATGAGCAATTGCATATTTGGAACGCTTGGAGAGTCGGCGTACGAAAAATTGAGCGTAACTTTTGCACACGGTGTCCTTTTTGGGCCCATAAGTACTTTTTGGAAATGTAACGACCGTTCTGGATTAAACTCATGACTTCATCGTGTTGTACGATGGATTTCGGCCATTTTTCGAAAGAATGAGCACTTGCATATTTGGAACGCTTCGAG
>NW_019264180.1:11032-12877 GCF_002742605.1 Olea europaea var. sylvestris | reverse complement strand
GTTGTTTGACACTTGCATTGTTGTCGAGTGTCAACTGGATGGAAAAACTGTTTGAAATTTAAACTATCCAACAGTATTATCATGTGGCAAATTGTAAATTAACGTGTCCACCATAGTGTACATGTAGCTAGGTCCTTACCGATTGAACTTTGCTATTTATAAACCAATTTTTAACACGTTGTTTAACACATGCATTGTTATCAAGTTTCAATTGGATGGGAAAACTGTTTAAAATTTAAACTCTCTAACAAGGTAATGTCACATGGGAAAGTGTAAACTAAAGTGTAGACCATAGTGTACATATAGCAAGGTTCTTACCGAATGAATTTTTCTACTTGTATACTGATTTTTGACACGTTGTTTGACACTTGCATTGGTGTCAAGTGCCAATTGGATGGAAAAACTGTTAAAATTTTAAACTGTCCAACAGGGTAATGTCATGCGGTAAAGTGTACATGTAGCAAGGTTCTACCGATTGAAGTTTTCTATTTGTACACTGATTTTTGGCACGTTGTTTGATAGTTATATTGTTGTCAAATGTTAATTGGATGGGAAGAATGTTTGAAATTTATACTATCCAATAAGGTAATGTCATGTGGAGAAGTCTAAACTAAAGTGTACACCATAGGATACATGTAGCAATGTTCTTACCGATTGAACTTTGCTATTTGTACACTAATTTTTGACAAGTTATTCAACACATTCATTATTCTCAAGTGTCAATTGGATGAGAAAACTGCTTGAAATTTAAACCGTCTAACAGGGTAATGTCATGTGCCAAAGTGTAAATGAAAGTGTACAAAATAGTGTACATGTAGCTAGGTTCTTACAGATTGAACTTTACTTTTTCTACTCGAATTTTAACACGTTGTATGACACTTGCATTATTGTCAAGTGTCAATTGGATGGAAAAATTATTTGAAATTTAAGTTGTCCAATAGGGCAATATCACGTGGTAAAGTGTAAAGTAAAGTAAAGTAAAGTGTACACCATAGTATACATGTAGCAAGGTCCTCTCCGATTGAACTTTGCTATTTGTGCACTACTTTTTGACTCGTTGTTTGACACTTGTATTATTGTCAAGTGTCAATTGGATGGGAAAACTATTTGAAATTTATACTATCCAACAAGGTGTTATCACGTGTCAAATTGTAAACTAAAGTGTACACCATAGTGTACAGGTAGCAAGGTCCTTATCGATTGAAGTTTGATATTTGTAAACTAATTTTTGACACACTGTTTGATACTTACAATGTTGTCAAGTGTCGATTGGATGGGAAAACTATTTGAAATTTAAATTTCCAACAGGGTAATGTCACATGGCAAATTGTAAACTAAAGTGTGTACACCATAGTGTATAGGTAGGAAGGTTCTTACCGATTGAAATCTGCTATTTGCACACTATTTTTGACCTGTTGTTTGACACTTGCATTGTTTTCAAGTGTCAATTGGATGGGAAAACTATTTGAAATTTAAACTGTCCATCAGGGTAACATCACGTGGCAAAGTGTAAACTTAAACGGTCCAACAGGGTAATGTCACGTGGCAAAGTGTAAACTTAATTGGTCTAACAGGGTAATGTCACGTGGCAAAGTATAAACTAAAGTGTACACCATAGTATACATGTAGCAAGGTTCTTACGGATTGAATTTTGCTATTTGTAAACTGATTTTTTATACTTTGTTTTTGCACCTACATTGTAATCAAGTATCAATTGGGTGGGAAAACTGTTTAAAATTTAAACAATATAATTGGGTAATGTCACGTGGTAAAATGTAAATTAAAGTGTACACCATAGTGTACATGTAGCAATGCCCATACTGATTGAACTTTGCTATTTGTATA
>NW_019264180.1:0-1393 GCF_002742605.1 Olea europaea var. sylvestris | reverse complement strand
GGTGTTAGTTAGATGGGAAAACTGTTTGAAATTCATGCTGTCAATAGGGTAATGTCACGTGGCAAAGTGTAAATTAAAGCGCACACCATAGTGTACATGTAGCAAAGTTCTTGTTGATTGAACTTTTGCTATTTGTACACTGATTTTTGACACGTCGTTTGACACTTGCATTGTTGTCAAGTGTCAACTGGATGGAAAAACTGTTTGAAATTTAGACTGTCCAATAGGGTAATGTCACGTGGTAAAGTGTAAACTAAAGTGTACATGTAGCGAGATTCATACCGATTGAAGTTTGCTATTTGTACACAGATTTTTGACACGTTGTTTGGAAGTTGCATTGTTTTCAAATGTCAATTGGATGGTAAAACTGTTTGAAATTTATACTTTCCAATAGGGTAATGTCATGTGGAGAAATGTAAACTAAAGTCTACACCATAGTGTACATGTAGCAAGGTTCTTACCATTTGAACTTTGCTATAAGTACACTGATTTTTGACAAGTTGTTTTACACTCTTTTTTTTCTCAACTGTCGATTGGATGAGAAAACTGTTTGAAATTTAAGCTCACTAACAGGGTAATGTCACATGCCAAAGTGTAAACGAAAGTGTACACAATAGTGTACATGTAGCAAGATTCTTACCGATTGAACTTTACTTTTTCTACACGGATTTTAACATGTTGTTTGACACTTGCATTGTTGTCAAGTGTCAATTGGATGGGAAAACTGTTTGAAATTTAAGCTGTCGAACAGGGTAATGTCACGGGGCAAAGTGAAAAATAAAGTGTACCCTATGGTATACATGTAGTAAGGCCCTCACCGATTAAACTTTGCTATTTGTAAACTAATTTTTGACATTTTATTTGACACTTGCATTATTGTCAAGTGTCAATGGGATGGACAAACTATTTAAAAATTGAACAGTCCAATAGGATAATGTCACGTGACAAAGTGTAAACTAAAGTGTACATCATAGTGTACATGTAGCAAGATTCTTACCGATTGAACTTTTCTTTTTCTACATGGATTTTAACATGTTGTTTGACACTTGCATTGTTGTCAAGTGTCAATTGGATGGAAAAATTGTTTGAAATTTAAGCTGTCGAATAGGGTAACGTCACGGGGCAAAGTGAAAACTAAAGTGTACCCTATGGTATACATGTAGCAAGGCCCTCACCGATTAAACTTTGCTATTTGTGAACTAATTTTTGACATTTTATTTGACCCTTACATTGTTGTCAAGTGTCAATGGGATGGACAAACTATTTGAAAATTGAACAGTCCAATAGGGTAATGTCACGTGGCAAAGTGTAAACTAAAGTGTACACCATAGTGTACATGTAGCAAGGTTCTTGCCGATTGAACTTTTGCTATTTGTACACTGATTTTTGACAC
>NW_019264179.1:19257-22935 GCF_002742605.1 Olea europaea var. sylvestris | reverse complement strand
TTCAATACCGAGTGTTTGCACCTTCATGACAACCACTTTGCCAAAGTACTTCAATCGAGCTTTGTACTGTTCATGTACCTGTCGCTCTAGTCCCCTTTTCTCACCCAAAGACGCTAGCAAAAAACTCTATCTAGACTAGGAGCCAGGCATTTTTCCACCCCATTACCCAGGGAGAGGTTGACCTTTTTACATACCCATTTAATTTTTTTTATAATTTTTGATAATTCATTTTATTGCCACCATTCATTAAAGTGAGACAAAAATATAGTTATTAAAAATTTTAATTAATTAATTAATTTTAAAAAATAAATTATTCGAATATATTTGGTAAACTAAGATCTTTATTTTTTTTATCAGATTCCTTAGATAATCTTGGTTAACATTTTCTATTAGAATTAATGAAGTTTCTTGGAGTTTTTCCATTTAATATATTGAATTCTTTAAAAAAAATTAAATGGCGGCGAGGGTCCCTATTACCCGTACCCACCCTGTACATGACCCTTTTAGGGCGGGGTCCACAGGTATCAGGTTTGATGGTTATTTTTGTCATCCTTAATCCAAGCATAGCTCAAACTTTTTTTTGATTCAATGGAAATGGAGCCTAAAATTGAAATTAAATCATAAACAAGTATAAATAAATGAAATACCTGCGATTTGGAGAGCTCCTTGAGGTATGCTGGTGAACACAAATCCAGTATGGTGGACAAGCCCTGGCCACATTTTACGAAAGTACATCCCAATCTCCTGAAAAACCAGCTTAAGTTCAATTGGCAGCAATCTTTGAATCTGATCGAGCTACCCATTGAATTGGTCGAGCCATAGCTTGAAGGATAGAGTCACAGCTACTAGGATTTTTTGTTAAAAGAAGAAGGAATGAAATTACTTCGATCTTTTCTTTCATTTAATAAGAAGATAAATAATGAACAGTAATAAGATATTTTGGATGAACAGTGAAACGAGTTTCACTACAGTGATGAACCAGTAAGAGAAAAATAGGTGTGAACACTTTGCTACCTAAATAAATAGCACCTCACTAGTTGTCTCTTTGAAGGTAAAAGTAGAAATAAAAATTAATTCCTGATTTTTCTGCATCTTTGCAAACTTTCACTGTAGCAACAATGAAGACAACAACAATTCATGTCAATATCATTAAGGGTCATCTTAATAAGTCCATATTAACTGGTATCACTGATACACCTGTTTTTTCTGCAACTCTTGGTTCATTTCTCTAAGCTCTGAGATTTTTGCTTCCAGTTCTAAGGTATATGCCTTCCATAATGCCAGTGACATTAAGAAATTGATTGGCAATGTATGCCATTAAGTTGCTAAAAAAGTCCCAATTCAAGTGTTAAAAATAAACAGTTTCATCTAACCAGGGTGCAATGGAGAATATCTAGATATCGTATATGAGATCAATGTCTCGTGACTTTCTCAAGACACATATTCCAAAAGTGTCGTTAAGTGAATATTGAAAATTGACTAACTACCCCAAAGACTACAGGTAATTCAACCATTGATGTCACCCACATCACTATACCACGTTACAAATGAAGATGCAACCATGAAAATTGGATAATTAAATAAATATATGAAAACCACTTGAATTGGTGGAAAACTAAATAAACATAATATATAAAATTTAAATCACCCAATTGCTACACAAATAACATCCAGACAAAATATATTTATATGATGGTGTGTACGTAGAATAAAAATTGAAAAGTAATCCAGCTTAAACTAGATATTAATGACACAGTAACAGGTAGAAAATGTTGTTGACTACAAGAGAAGAGGAATTTAACACGTTCTGCAACATTAAACAAATCATAGGTATTGTGGAAAACGAAAAATCTAAATATAAAATAACATAATAAAATTAACTAACGCGCAAAAACAACAATCAACATGGATATTGTGTAAACTAGCATCGATGATTTCCTAGTCATTTCAGATTAAAGTAATATAAACTAAATGATAGATTAATTGTGTAAACTAGCATCGATGGTTCCCTAGTCATTTCAGATCAAAGTATCATAAACTAAATGATAAATTAAAGCAAAAGTACTGGGTCAATAGCTCAAAAAGGATTTGATTTATTATATCTGTGTGAGATGCATGTATTCTTGTTGAAAACTACATTTTGAATTTCCTGTCCACGATAGTCTACAAAAAATGATTACTACATATTCGAAAAGTATCTTTAAGTGAAAATTGAAAAATTGATCTAGTGGAATCATCAACTTTCTAGTCACCAAGAGTTCATCTCTCTATTGTCTTTCTTTCCTTAAATTGAAGAATGAATATATGATCTGCATATTAAACTACAAAATAGACAAATCTATCATTGTTTTTCCCTCAATAATCAACAAATCATCCATCCTTCTTAGAAGTATTGACAGCTTTAATACCCCATACTCTGAAACACACAAAAACCTCTTCGGTATGCTTGAGGAAGCTCGATTAGAGATAAACTTCCCCCTAACGATTCTAGCAACTCAACAAGTTGTCCCTTTAAATCATTTAGATCTCTCGGGAGCTGTACCTAGGGAGTCAACTCATTATGCTCACTAAAAGTAAATGTACATGCTGAAACTTTGTCCAGTGTACATGTTGCTTCTTTTTTTTTTTCATTTGAACGAGGTATCGCTGTTTTATCCCAATGTACAAACCCTTCCCAGGACCACATTAGACCAGTCCAATAGATACCTACCTGCATTCCCAAGAGTGGACTAAACTTCCATCCAAGATGGAATGACAATGGTAATAGTGTATCCACATTGACTTAGTATATGAAGTGCAGGAGCAAAACCTACATCTAGCGAGATTACCAAATAGATGATGGTTGGCGATTGTCCATAGCAAAAAAGAACGTATATACCAAAATTGTCTTGTCAGTAGCATCATTCCTTTTGTTGGGAACATCTACAAGTTTGATATCGGTTATCTGAAACCCCTCTCTTATTCATTTTTAAATTGCATTAAAATCTCCGTATGTCAAAAACATGGTCACTGGTCCATTAATTGTAATATGACTCGTAAAACCATCTTAGTTTTACTAACAATATAATCTGGATGCACTTATCTTAGCTCGGGATAGTTGTCAATGTTCTAAAGGATGGCAACAAGACATTGTATTGGCAAAAATTTAAATGCAATAGTCATTAAAATAATCATGTAATCCTAACAGACCAAAAAGAATCCTTACTTCCTTTCGCTTGCTCTCATAAAATTCAGATACAATATTTTTTTTTTTGTCAAACATATAAACATAAATTCGTTGTACCAAATCAAGAAAAATGCGAGAAAATATACAATGTAAACAAACCTTTGGAAAAACTAAATTGCGTATAAACCATTTTTTCCGTTGTATTCAGTCCATTCAAAAGACTCACCCAAAATGCTAGCAAAAAACTCTATCCAGACACAACACAAAATTCTCTGATTCAATGGAAATGGAGCTTAAAATTGAAATTAAGTCATAATCAATTATAAATAAATGTAATTCCTGCAATTTGAAGAGCTCCTCGAAGTATGTTGTTGAACATAAATCTAGTCTGACGGACAAGACCTGGCCAAGTTTTACAAAAGTAGGTCCCAATCTCGTTAAAACCTGCCTAAGTTCAATTGGCCATAATCTTTGAATTTGATTGAGCCATAGCTTGAATGATAAACTCACCG
>NW_019264179.1:10057-11394 GCF_002742605.1 Olea europaea var. sylvestris | reverse complement strand
CTTTGCTCTTGATCGCGTCATTGGTCCGCCATCGACTATCAACGGGTCTCGTCTCGCACTTGCCTTCGTCGGGCTCGACTCCTAAATCATATCATCCCCTCCCTCTTCAAAAGGATTCGTCCTCAAATCTGATCCTACATCAAACAGAGAGAGATCAGATACATTAAAAGTAGCCTAACCATTGTACTCACCTAGAAGGTCCAACTTGTAAGCATGGTCATTTATCTTCTCAATCACTTGAAATGGACCATCGCCCCTCGGTTGCAACTTGGACTTCCTTTGCTCCGGAAATCGCTCTTCCTAAGATGCACCCAAATCCAATCTCCTGGCTCGAATGTCACGCGCTTTCTACCTTTGTTCGCCTGCGACGCAACCAACTTACTTTTGTTTTCAATTTGCGCTTTTACCTTTTCATGGAGTGACTTAATCAATTCCGCCTTCTTTTTGCCATCTAAACTACCACGTTCATTCACAGGTAAAGGAATTAAATCCAAAGGAGTTAGTGGATTGAAACCATATACAATTTCAAATGGAGAATATGACTAGTAGAGTGAACAGCTCGATTGTATGCAAATTCAACAAATGGTAGACACTCTTCCCAACTCTTCAAGTTTTTATTGATTATTGTGCGTAACAATTGTGTCATAGTCCTATTCACTACCTCGATCTGCCCATCTGTTTGTGGATGACAAGTTGTGGAAAATAGTAACTTAGAATCAAGAGTAGTTAGCAATACGTATCTTCGAGACAACGCATCCGCCACCACATTTTCCTTACCTTGTTTATACCAAATGACGTATGGAAAGGTCGCTATGAATTCCATCCATCGAGCATGCCTCTTGTTCAATTTACTTTGTCCTCGCAAGTGCTTTCGTGACTCATGATCGGTGTGTATTACGAACTCCTTCGGCCATAGATAATGTTGCCAAGTCTCCAAAGCTCGAACAAGTGTGTAAAGTTCTTTGTCATATGTAGGATAATTTAAAGCAACTCTACTCAATTTCTCGCTAAAGTGTGCAATAGGCCTCCGATCCTGCATTAAAACTGCTCCAATCCCTATTCCTGATGCATCACACTCAATCTCGAATGTTTTATCAAAGTTAGATAATGCCAAAACAGGTGCTTCACACAATCTACCTTTAAGAGTATTAAATGCAAGTTCCTGTTCATCACCCCAATGAAAACCTACACTCTTTTTAACTACTTCCGTGAGTGGTGCAGTGATAGTGCTAGAATCCTTTACAAATAACCTACAAAAACTAGCCAAACCATGAAAACTCCTAACTTCCGTTATGCTTTTAGGTGTCGGCCAATCTCTAATAGCTTTTATCTTTTCA
>NW_019264179.1:0-2132 GCF_002742605.1 Olea europaea var. sylvestris | reverse complement strand
AATAAAAGAGAATCCTCACTTCCCCTTCGTGTAATCCCAGCTGATAAAAAGGACTCTTCACTTCCTCTATACCCACTTTAATAAAACTTAGATACAATACATATTTTCTGTCAAACATATTAACATAAAAGTATTGTACTAAATCAAGAAAAACTTGAAAAAATATACAACACAAACAAACATTCGAAAAATGTAAATTGCATATAAAGTATTTTTTATTCTTTAGTACTCACACACAAAAAACTCTATTCAGAAACAGCTCACATCTCACGAGATTAACAAGATAAATGATAGCTGGCGATTATCCAACGCAAAAAGGAACGTATCTACCAAAATTATCTTGTCGGCAGCTTCCTTTCTTCCGTCGAGAACTTCTACGATTTCGATATCAATCATCCAACACTCCTCTCTTATTCGGCTCGAATCAAAATCTCTGTATCCTGAAAGCATGGCCACAAGTCCATGAATTGTAGGATGGGCACGAAAACCCATCCTAATATTACCGACAACACCATGTGGACGTACATCTCTTGGCACGAAGTAGTTCTCAATGTCCCAAAGGATGGCAGCAGGACCTTGTATTGACAGAAAGTTAAAAAAAATAGTCATTAAAATAATCATGTAATCCTAGCAGATCAAAAAGAATCCTCACTTCCCAGAAAATAACATTTAAAATTTAAGAATAAAAAGTAAAAGGAACCCCAAAAAATAAAACCTAAACCCCAACTAGCATCAACAAATTGAGAATAAAAAATAAAATGTAACAAAGAAAATAAAACCCTAAACCGCAATTATTACCATTTTCGAGCACAAATGAAATTTAGTGAACTCTAGAAACTGAAAAAACTCTACTAAAATCACAATTTTCTAAAGAAAACTATCAAATTGCATTTCAAAACAAATTTGTTTCCGTCAAATCACATAGAATATACAAGTTTCCAAAATATGGTAAATTATATTTTAATCTCCGAAACCTATAAAAGTACACCAATATTAAATTTTCTTAAAGCAAGCTAACAAAACAACAAACTAAAACAAATACATTTCTTTTTCAATCGCACGAAGAATATCCCAAACACCTCCAAAGTTACAGTAAATACAATTTTTGCACTTCAAATCAAAGGTAGAGCCTGGGGCAAATTTTTTGAAAATCTTGTAATATCTCTTGCAAAAACTTAGAGATCCTCCCATTCTTCAAGTCGCCAACAACAAGGCAAAACATAGAAGAAAAAGAAAAAGAAAAAAGAAAGGGAGAAAAATAGCATTACCATTTATATAAAGAGAGAAATATAGTGCAAGATCGTATCCTCTAAAATTTTAAATTATTTGCTACAGTATCATTCTTCACCACACATTCACACAATAAAATATTTTACGCACAAATCAATAAAGTTTCTTTACTTTTTCACCATACATTCTTAGAAAAGTAATAATCAAAACTCTTTAATTTTTCAAGTAATGGGCGACAAACACGTGCATAGTGAGTTCGTGTCCTTCTTTGCCAGTTTGATGCTTCGCGGAGGTGACAAGTTTCCCGAAACTCTCTCCCTCTCTCTTTCATATCTTCTTTATTTATTTTTTTTAATTTTGAAAATCTTGGTGGGCTATTTTTTATGCGACTAAACGAATAGCCCGAAATATTACAGATAGGGTCCCCAATCGACAATTTTTAACATTGAAGTTCCTAATCGACAATTTTACTATTTGCTTTCTTTTATTTAAAAAATCAACTTCTAGAACTTTTTAGTTTAGCTAAAAAGTATTGATAAAATATCTATATTGAAACTAATAATTAACTTTAATCACATACCGCACAACTTTTATAAAAATTTCAATAACGGAAGGAATCTTCATTTCCCCTACGCCCCTCTTATAAAATTTGGATAGAATATATATTTTCTGTCAAACAGATAAACATAAAAGTATTGTACCAAATCAAGAAAAACATGAAAAAATATACAACGTAAACAAAAATTTGAAAAATCTATATTGCACACAAAGCATTTTTTATTCCTTAGTAGTCACTTGCAAAAAACTCTATTCAGACACAGCTCACATCTCACGAGATTAGAAAGATAGATGATGATTGGCGATTGTACAAAGCAAAAAGGAACATATCTACCAAAATTGTC
>NW_019264178.1:10578-12881 GCF_002742605.1 Olea europaea var. sylvestris | reverse complement strand
TTTTTTTTTTGCCAGACAGTTTTTAGTATTTTGACCATAACTTTTCATTTTGATATCAAATTGATGTGATTCAAATTACATTGAAAAGCTAACTCAAAGACTACAACTTTTCTTCAGATATCATTTTCTAATTCGATCATGTGACATGTCAAAAATTGGTCCCAATATGAGGCTGAAAATCGGTGCCTAACTTTTTCGATTGGGAATTGATTTGTCATCATACTTTGACGATATTTCATCCCTTTGACTTATTTCCTCATCCACTTGACCTCTAACACTTTTGAATCTTCATCATAAGATTAGACACAATTTGGAGTATTTGTACTTTAGTCTCCAAACTTTCATTTTCTTCCATTTTGGTCCTTTTTTCGCTCTTTTTTCCCAAATTTCACATTTTCTACCAAAATGTAACCTGAATCAAAATATAAGTATAATGAATGTATTTTGATATCAAATAACCACACTAATACAATAATTAAGAGGGAAAATATTACATTTTACACTCTTATCAAGTCCTTATGAGTATTAATCTGATTTTTTTACGAAATCAATTTTATAGAATATATTTCCAAGTTGATTCCCAAAATAGATCCAATAGTGCCAAAGCTACAAGTTCTAGATTTAAGGTTGACAAAATGGATTTGTTAATATTATCTTCTGTAAATATGTTATATTCTAACTTTGTGCCCTGGATGACATTTCCACACATTTATACATAATGAATCTACTAACCTTTTACACAAGGTGAGAGACTACACCATTGGGGTGAGCTCAATGAGCCTTTGGATGAATATGAGGTAGAAGTGAAGATGAGGAGATTGCTTTGCAAGGCTTTGGATATATTTTCTATTATCATCGAAAGGGACTTGGTTAAGATTAGGAACAAAATTAACATTCTTGAAGATATCGAGCTAATATGTTCTCAACAATTTCAGACTGTGGATCGCTCACCTCATGATTGTGTTTCTATTCGGAAGAATTTGATTGACATGGGACTTAGGATTCTTTTCATCATTTTTTTTTGCAAGGTTCTTAGCTCTTTTATCCTGGCCCCCACCCAACTTTCTCCAAATTCCTTTCATCATTTTTTCTATGAGGTTCTTAGCTCTTTTAAAAGGTCTTATATGGTTATCTTTCTTTTTGTGAACTATTGCACGGTTAGAGGGAGAGTTATTCTCTGATAATTTTAGGTCGACCTACTATCTAATGAAGTTGGTAATAGGGCTAATCCCTAAGAAGCTTTTATTATCTTTCTCCTTGCTCTTCCAAAACCTGCACCAAACTTGTAATTACTCCAAATAAATTGCACATAAGGAAAGAAAGTTTCTTCTTTGTACGAGAAAATTCCCAATCCTATACCAACCATGCTTTATAATTACAGCAAATATCGTGAGTATAGTAAATTTACTTTTTACCCTAATAATTTTCCTTTCAGGGAAGCAAAAAAGTCCATTAAAAGGTCTAACACTGCTAATCTTTGGACTCATGTGATTTTGATTCTTAATTTGACTCCAAAGGTTAGCGAAGCAAAGATATTGGTTTAACCTTCAAATTCGAACCTTTTCAATATAAGGATACAAACTACAATAGGTGACTATGGGTGCTAAAGAGAGCTTCATTCTTGTTTCTGAATATATCTAACTTTACTTTTTGCTTTAAGATAGGAATAAATTTTACACCTATCCGAGGCATCAAAGTACATATTTGGGAATCAAATTGAATGGATTGCTACTGAATTTATTTAAATATCGATTGTTGTAGGATATTCAAGTTTGGTTATGTTATAATCAAAAGAAGTGGAAATTGGCTAAAGAAATGCAAAAAATAAGAGATAATGACTAAAGATTACAAGGAGACAATTGGATGAATTAGAAGAGGAATGATGAAAACTGCTTGAAGAAGGACTCAAGATATATAAAATATAAAAATAAGGACCAAAATGAACTCTCGATGAATGCAAGAAGACGTTCAAACACATTTTCTAGAATTTTGAGTGCTCGATGAACATTAAGAGAGTTCTTGAGCACCCTTCTAGTTGGTACAATTACTTTTTTGGACTCGAACACCTTTTGAAAACTAATTCACAAATTTCGATCAAAATTCAACCCTTGCCAAATAGATCATCAATATCCCTTACCATGTATTGATGATCTGTTTCGACTAGCTTCACGGTGCTACAGTATTTCAAAGATTGATTTACGTTCTGGATATCATCAACTTAAAATTAGGGGCAATGATGTGTCGAAGATTGCTTTCAGGATAAGGTATGGTCATTATGAGTTCCTTGTGATGCCATTTAGGTT
>NW_019264178.1:0-1232 GCF_002742605.1 Olea europaea var. sylvestris | reverse complement strand
ATCTGTTAAGAACAAGAAATTTTGTAGATTCATATGGGTGTTGAACTATCTTAGCTTTGGAAGAATCAAATATGTGTGACTCGATTTTTGCCTCGGTTTCTTATGAAATCTTAGTGATTTCAGCTTCTTCTTGTAAGCTATAGTGGCTGGTTTGTTGGGTTTCTTGGTAGAACATTACTGGATGTGAAAGAAGAGCTTGTAGTTGTTATGTGAGAGAGGGGAGGTTCGGGTTTCTTGAGTATTTTGTGATCTTGGCCAATTTCTTTGTGCAATAATGGCTGATTTCTATGGTTCTAGAAAAGATATGTTTTAGTGACTCATTTACTATAATTTCTAGGACATTATTGTATAGTTGCTGCCTGATTTTGGGGCTTTATAGTGCAACTGAGCTTTATCCATTTTAATGGATGCTCAATAGAGGATTAGGCGTTAGAAGTGATCGCCGAATCTCTGGGGCTTCGACCGAAAAAATCTCTGTGTTGATTTTATTTTTCTGCACTTTTTATTATTGTTGATATTATGGTTTGTGAATTTAATTTTGGATACTCCTCAACTTTTCAGTGGTATCAGAGCAACCTGAACTACTGGTTTCTGAAACCTGTTTCAAATTGCAGTAAACATTGGCCAGTGGAAATTGAGTTTTATCAAACTCATTGGTGAGATCTTTCCTACATTCTATAATTAATCTTTACAGTAGAGTCTCATAATTTTCCCTTGATTTACATTGCACTACTAACCCTACTGTGGCTGGTCTTTGTCTAAAGAATCAAAAAAGTCTTGGGAATCCAAGGTAACAACACTAGTAGGAGTGCAATTGGAAGGTCTTGTTGGAAAAGTTAGTTGAGGCATAGGATTGCTATCTCTGTTCTTTGTGATTCTGCCTTCTATACTTAGTGTTAAGTGTTTACTGTTTTGTGAAAATAATATAAGTGAATTGGTCACTGACCCCAAATCCCCTGCTCTGCCTGCAGTACTCTTATTGTGTTTTTTTGTGTGTTCTTGAAATCAAATTTGTATTTTGTGAACTGTCTTGGTGAATCTTGTCATGGCTACTTCTAAGTTTGAAGTGAGCATGTATGATGGGAGGGGAGACTTTAATAGGTGGAGCTAGAAACTGAAGGCTATCTTGATGCAAATGAAATGTGCTAAAGCCTTAGATAATTCTTGGCCTGATGAAATGTATGTTGCTAAAAGAACTTAATAGAAGAAATAGCATGGTGTACTATTTTCTT
>NW_019264177.1:0-12881 GCF_002742605.1 Olea europaea var. sylvestris | reverse complement strand
ACAGTCGCGAAAAATGACGAAATTGCCCCCGGCGCGATTTTTGTTCCCGATCAACCAGCGAAATTTTAGCCCATTCCGACACCGTTGCAAAAAATGACGAAATTGCCCCCGGTGCCGTCTTTGTTCCAGATCAACCTGTCAATTTTTCACCCATTCCGACACAGTCGCGAAAAATGACGAAATTGCCACGGGCGCGATTTTTGTTTCCGATCAACCTGTCAAATTTTAGCCCATTCCGGCACAGTCGCGAAAAATGACGATATTGCCCCCGGCGCGATTTTTGTTTCCGATCAACCTGCCAAATTTTAGCCAATTCCGACACAGTTGCGAAAAATGACGAAATTTACCCGGCGAAAAATTTTTGTTCTCGCTCAATCTGTGAAATTTGAGCCCATTCCGACACAGTCGCGAAAAATGACGAAATTACCCCTGGCGCGATTTTTGTTTCCGATCAACCTATCAAATTTTAGCCCATTCCAACAAAGTCGCGAAAAATGACCAAATTGCCCCCGGCGTGATTTTTCTTTCCGATCAACCATTCAAATTTAAGCCAATTCCGACACAGGCGCGAAAAATGACGAACTTGCCCCCGGCGCGGTTTTTTTCCCGATCAGCCTGTCAAATTTGAGCAGATTCCGACACAGTCGCGAAAAATGGCGAAAATGACCCCGGCGCATTTTTTGTTTCCGATCAACCTGTCAAATTTCAGCCCACTCCGACACAGTCGTGGAAAATGACGAAATTATCCCCGGCGCGATTTTTGTTTCCGATCAACCAGTCAAATTTTAGCCCATTCCGACATCGTCGCGAAAAATGACGAAATTGCCCACGGCGCGAATTTTGTTTCCGATCAACCTGTCAAATTTTAGCCAATTCCGACACAGTTGCGAAAAATGACAAAATTCACCCGGCGCGGTTTTTGTTCCCGATCAACCTGTTAAATTTCAGCCCATTCCGACACTTTCGAGAACAATGACGAAATTGCCCCCGGTGCGATTTTTGTTCCCGATCAACCAGTCAAATTTTAGCCCATTCCGACACCATTGCAAAAAATGACGAAATTGCCCTCGGTGCAGTCTTTGTTCCCGATCAACCTGTCAATTTCTAACCCATTCCGACACAGTCGCGAAAAATGACGAAATTGCCCCGAGCTCGATTTTTGTTTCCGATCAACCTGTCAAATTTCAGCCCATTCCGACACAGTCGCGAAAAATGACGAAATTATCCTCGGCCCGGATTTTGTTCCGATCAACAAATCAAATTTTAACCCATTCTGACATCGTCGCGAAAAATGACGAAATTGCACCCGGCGCGATTTTTGTTTTCGATCAACCTGTCAAATTTAAACCAATTCCGACACAGTTGCGAAAAAGGACGAAATTCACCCTGCGCGGTTTTTGTTCTCGATCAACCTATTAAATTTGAGCCCATTCCGACACAGTAGCGAAAAATGACGAATTTACCCCCGGCGCGATTTTTGTTTACGATCAACATGTCAAATTTCAGCCAATTTCGACACAAGCGCGAGAAAGGACGAAATTACGCCTTGCGCGATTTTTGTTTACGATCAGCCTGTCTAATTTTAGCCCATTCCGACACAGTCGCGAAAAATGACGAAATTGCCCCTGGCGCAATTTTTGTTTCCGATCAACCTGTCAAATTTTAGCCAATTCCGACACAGTCACGAGAAATAACGAAATTACCCCCGGCGCGGTTTTTGTTCCCGATCAACCTGTTAATTTTGAGCACATTCCGACACCATTGCAAAAAATGACAAAATTGCCCCCAGCACGGTATTTGTTTCCGATCAACCTGTCAAATTTTAGCCAACTCCGACACAGTCGCGAAAAATATCGAAATTGCCCTTGGCGCGTTTTTGTTTCGGATCAACCAGTCAAATTTTAGCCCATTCCGACACAGTCGAGAAAAATGATGAAATTGCCCCAGCGCGATTTTTATTTTCGATCAACCTGCCAAATTTCAGCCCATTCCGACAAAGTAGCGAAAAATGACGAAATTGACCCCGAAACGATTTTTGTTCTCGATCAACCAGTCAAATTTGAGCCCATTCCGACACAGTCGCGAAAAATGACGAAATTGACCCCGGCGCGATTTTTGTTTCCAATCAACCTGTCAAATTTCAACCCATTCCGACACAGTCGCGAAAAATGACGATAGTTCCACCGGCGCGATTTTTGTTTCCGATCAACCTATCAAATTTTAGCCAATTCCGACACAGGCGAAAAAAATCACGAAATTGCCCCCGTCGCGGTTTTTGTTCCCGATCAACCTGTTAAATTTGAGCACATTCCGACACAGTCGCGAAAAATGAAGAAATTGACCCTGGCGCGATTTTTGTTTCCGATCAACCTGTCAAATTTCAACCCACTCCGACACAGTCGCGAAAAATGACAAAATTATCCTCGACGCGGTTTTTGTTTCCGATCAACCTGTGAAATTTGAGCACATTCCGACACAGTCGCGAAAAATGAAGAAATTCACCCTGGCGCGATTTTTGTTTCCGATCAACCAGTCAAATTTCAACCCACTCCGACACAGTCGCGAAAAATGACAAAATTATCCTCGATGCGGTTTTTGTTTCCGATCAACCAGTCAAATTTTAGTCCATTCCAACATCGTCGCAAAAAATGACGAAATTGCCCACGGTGCGATCTTTGTTTCCGATCAACCTGTCAAATTTTAACAAATTTCGACACAGTTGCGAAAAATGACGAAATTCACCTGACGCGGTTTTTGTTCCCGATCAACCTGTTAAATTTGAGCCCATTCCGACACAGTCGCGAAAAATGACGAAATTGCCCCAGACGCGATTTTTGTTTCCGATCAACCTGTCAAATTTTAACCCATTCCGACACAGCCGCGAAAAATGACGAAATTGCCCCCGACGCGATTTTTGTTCCTGATCAACCATTCAAATTTTAGCCCATTCCGACACAGTCGCGAAAAATGACGAAATTGCCCGCGGCGCGATTTTTGTTCCCGATCAACCATTCAAATTTTAGCCAATTCCGACACAGGGGCGAAAAATGACGAAATTGCCCCCCGGCTCGATTTTTGTTCCCGATCAACCTGTCAAATTTGAGTACATTCCGACAAAGTCGCGAAAAATGAAGAAATTGACCCTGGCGCGATTTTTGTTTCCGATCAACCTGTCAAATTTCAGCCCACTCCGACACAGTCGCGAAAAATGACAAAATTATCCCCGGCGCGATTTTTGTTTCCGATCAACCAGTCAAATTTTAGCCCATTCCACATCGTCGCGAAAAATGACGAAATTGCCCACGGCGCTATCCTTGTTTCCGATCGACCTGTCAAATTTTAGCAAATTTCGACACAGTTGCGAAATATGGCAAAATTCACCCGGCGCGGTTTTTTGTTCCCGATCAACCTGTTAAATTTGAGCCCATTCCGACACCGTTGCGAAAAACGACGAAATTCACCCGACGCGGTTTTTGTTCCCGATCAACCTGTTGAATTTGAGCACATTCCGACACAGTCGCGAAAAATGACGATATTGCCCCCGGCGCGATTTTTGTTCCCGATCAACCTGTCAAATTTTAGCCAATTCCGACACAGTTGTGAAAAATGACGAAATTCACCCGGCGCGATTTTTGTTCCTGATCAACCTGTTCAATTTAAGCCCATTCCGACACATTCGCGCAGAATCGACGAAATTGCCCCCGGCGCGGTTTTTGTGCCCGATCAACCAGTCAAATTTTAGCCCATTCTGACACCATTGCAGAAAATGACGAAATTGCCCCTGGTGCTGTCTTTGTTCCCGATCAACCTGTCAATTTTTAACCCATTTCGACACAGTCGCAAAAAATGACGAAATTGCCCCGGGCTCGATTTTTGTTTCCGATCAACCAGTCAAATTTTAGCCCATTCCGATACAGTCACGAAAAAAAACGAAATTGACCTCAGCACGATTTTTGTTTCCGATCAACCTGTCAAATTTCAGCCCATTCCGACACAGTCGCGAAAAATGGCGAAATTATCCTCGGTGCGAATTTTGTTTCCGATCAACCAGTCAAATTTTTGCCCATTCTGACATCGTCGCGAAAAATGACGAAATTGCCCCCGGCGCGATTTTTGTTTCCGATCAACCTGTCAAATTTAAGCCAATTACGACACAGTCGCGAAAAATGACGAAATTCACCGGGCGCGATTTTTGTTCTCGATCAACCAGTTAAATTTGAGCCCATTCCGACACAGTAGCGAAAAATGACGAAATTGCACCCGGCGCGATTTTTATTTCCGAGCAACATGTCAAATTTCAGCCAATTCCGACACAAGCGCGAAAAAGGACGAAATTACGCCCAGCGCGATTTTTGTTTCCGATCAACCTGTCTAGTTTTAGCCCATTTCGACACCGTCGCGAAAATGACGAAATTACCCCTAGCGCGATTTTTGTTTCCGATCAACCTGTCAAATTTCAGCCCACTCCGACACAGTCGCGAAAAATGACAAAATTATCCCCGACGCGATTTTTGTTTCCGATCAACCAGTCAAATTTTAGCCCATTCCAACATCGTCGCGAAAAATGACGAAATTGCCCACGGCGCGATCTTTGTTTCCGATCAACCTGTCAAATTTTAGCAAATTTCGACACAGTTGCGAAAAATGACGAAATTCACCCGGCGCGGTTTTTGTTCCCGATCAACCTGTTAAATTTGATCCCATTCCGACACAGTTGCGAAAAATGACGAAATTCACCCGACGCGGTTTTTATTCCCGATCAACCTGTTGAATTTGAGCACATTCCGACACAGTCACGAAAAATCACGAAATTACCCCGGCGCGATTTTTGTTCCCGATCAACCAGTGAAATTTTAGCCCATTACGACACCATTGCAAAAAATGACGAAATTACCCCCGGCGCGGTCTTTGTTCCAGATCAACCTATCAATTTTTAACCCATTCCGACACAGTCGCAAAAAATGACGAAATTGCCGCGGGCGCGATTTTTGTTTCCGATCAACCTGTCAAATTTTAGCCCATTCCGGCACAGTCACGAAAAATGACGAAATTGCCCCCGGAGCGATTTTTGTTTCCGATCAACCTGTCAAATTTCAAACCACTCCGACACAGTCGCGAAAAATGACAAAATTATCCCCGGCGCGGTTTTTGTTTCCGATCAACCAGTCAAATTTTAGCCCATTCCAACATCGTCGCGAAAAATGACGAAATTGCCCACGGCGCGATTTTTGTTTCCGATCAACCTGTCAAATTTTAGCAAATTTCAACACAGTTGCGAAAAATGACGAAATTCACCCGGCGCAGTTTTTGTTCCCGATCAACCTGTTAAATTTGAGCCCATTCCGACACAGTCGCGAAAAATGACGTAATTGCCCAGGCGCGATTTTTGTTTCCGATCAACCTGTCTAATTTTAGCCCATTCCGACAAACTCGCGAAAAATGACGAAATTGCCCCCGGCGCGGTTTTTGTTCCCGATCAACCAGTCAAATTTGAGCAGATTTCGACACAGTCGCGAAAAATGACGAAATTGAACCCGGCTCAATTTTTGTTTCTGATCAACATGTCAAATTTCAGCCCACTCCGACACAGTCGCGAAAAATGACGAAATTATCCACGGCGCGATTTTGTTGCCGATCAACCTGTCAAATTTGAGCAGATTTCGACACAGTCGCGAAAAATGACGAAATTGACCCCGGCGCAATTTTTGTTTCCGATCAACATGTCAAATTTCAGCCCACTCCGACACAGTCGCGAAAAATGACGAAATTATCCCCGGCGCGATTTTTGTTGCCGATCAACCTGTCAAATTTCAGCCCATTCCGACACAGTCGCGAAAAATGACGAAATTGCCACCGGCGCGATCTTTGTTTCCGATCAACCTGTCAAATTTTAGCGAATTTCGACACAGTTGCGAAAAATGGCGAAATTCACCCGGCGCGATTTTTGTTCCCGATCAACCTGTTAAATTTGAGCCCATTCCAACACAGTTGCAAAAAACGACGAAATTCACCCGACGCGATTTTTGTTCCCGATCAACCGGTTGAATTTGAGTACATTCCGACACAATCGCAAAAAATGACGAAATTGCCACCGGCGCGATTTTTGTTCCCGATCAACCAGCGAAATTTTAGCCCATTCCGACACCATTGCAAAAAATGACGAAATTGCCCCCGGCGCGGTCTTTGTTCCTGATCAACCTGTCAATTTTTAACCCATTCCGACACAGTCGAGAAAATGACGAAATTGCCACGGGCGCGATTTTTGTTTCCGATCAACCTGTCAAATTTTAGCCCATTCCGACACAGTCGCGAAAAATGACGATATTGCCCCCGGCGCGATTTTTGTTTCCGATCAACCTGCCAAATTTTAGCCAATTCCGACACAGTTACGAAAAATGACGAAATTTACCCGGCGCGGTTTTTGTTCCCTATCAATCTGTGAAATTTGAGCCCATTCCGACACAGTCGCGAAAAATGACGAAATTACCCCTGGTGCGATTTTTGTTTCAGATCAACCTATCAAATTTTAGCCCATTCCAACAAAGTCGCGAAAAATGACAAAATTGCCCCCGGCGCGATTTTTGTTTCCGATTAACCATTCAAATTTAAGCCAATTCTGACACAGGCGCGAAAAATGACGAACTTGCCCCCGGAGCGTTTTTTTCCCGATCAACCTGTCAAATTTGAGCAGATTCCGACACAGTCGCGAAAAATGGCGAAAATGACCCCGGCGCATTTTTTGTTTCAGATCAACCTGTCAAATTTCAGACCACTCCGACACAGTCGCGGAAAATGACGAAATTATCCCCGGCGCGATTTTTGTTTCCGATCAACCAGTCAAATTTTAGCCCATTCCGACATCGTCGCGAAAAATGACGAAATTGCCCACGGCGCGAATTTTGTTTCCGATCAACCTGTCAAATTTTAGCCAATTCCGACACAGTTACGAAAAATGACAAAATTCACCCGGCGCGGTTTTTGTTCCCGATCAACCTGTTAAATTTCAGCCCATTCCGACACTCTCGAGAACAATGACGAAATTGCCCCCGGTGCGATTTTTGTTCCCGATCAACCAGTCAAATTTTAGCCCATTCCGACACCATTGCAAAAAATGACGAAATTGCCCTCGGTGCAGTCTTTGTTCCCGATCAACCTATCAAATTTCAGCCCATTCCGACACAGTCGCGAAAAATGACGAAATTGCCCCGAGCTCGGTTTTTGTTTCTGATCAACCGGTCAAATTTTAGCCCATTCCGACACAGTCGCGAAAAATGACGAAATTGACCTCAACGCGATTTTTGTTTCCGATCAACCTGTCAAATTTCAGCCCATTCCGACACAGTCGCGAAAAATGACGAAATTATCCTCGGCACGAATTTTGTTTCCGATCAACAAATCAAATTTTAACCCATTCTGACATCGTCGCGAAAAATGACGAAATTGCCCCTGGCGCGATTTTTATTTTCGATCAACCTGTCAAATTTAAGCCAATTCCGACACAGTTGCGAAAAATGCCGAAATTCAGCCTGCGCGGTTTTTGTTCTCGATCAACCTATTAAATTTGAGCCCATTCCGACAGAGTAGCGAAAAATGACGAATTTGCCCCCGGCGCGATTTTTGTTTCCGATCAACATGTCAAATTTAAGCTAATTCCGACACAAGCGCGAAAAAGGACGAAATTACGCCTTGCGCGGTTTTTGTTTCCGATCAACCTGTCTAATTTTAGCCCATTCCGACACCGTCGCGAAAAATGACGAAATTGCCCCCGACGCAATTTTTGTTTCCGATCAACCTGTCAAATTTTAGCCAATTCCGACACAGTCACGAGAAATAACGAAATTACCCCCGGCGCGGTTTTTGTTCCCGATCAACCTGTTAATTTTGAGCACATTCCGACACCATTGCAAAAAATGACAAAATTGCCCCCAGCGCGGTATTTGTTTCCGATCAACCTGTCAAATTTTAGCCAACTCCGACACAGTCGCGAAAAATAACGAAATTGCCCTTGGCGCGGTTTTTGTTTCCGATCAACCAGTCAAATTTTAGCCCATTCCGACACAGTCGAGAAAAATGATGAAATTGCCCCCAGCGCGATTTTTATTTTCGATCAACCTGCCAAATTTCAGCCCATTCCGACACAGTCGCGAAAAATGACGAAATTGCCACCGGCGCGATTTTTGTTTCCGATCAACCTATAAAATTTTAGCCAATTTCGACACAGGCGCGCAAAATGACGAAATTGCCCCCGACACGATTTTTGTTCCCGATCAACCTGTTAAATTTGAGTACATTCAGACATAGTCGCGAAAAATGAAGAAATTGACCCTGGCGCGATTTTTGTTTCCGATCAACCTGTCAAATTTCAGACCACTCCGACACAGTCGCGAAAAATGACAAAATTATCCCCGGCGCGGTTTTTGTTTCCGATCAACCAGTCAAATTTTAGCCCATTCCAACATCGTCGCGAAAAATGACGAAATTGCCCACGGCGCTATCCTTGTTTCCGATCAACCTGTCAAATTTTAGCAAATTTCGACACAGTTGCGAAAAATGGCGAAATTCACCTGGCGCGGTTTTTTGTTCCCGATCAACCTATTAAATTTGAGCCCATTCCGACACAGTTGCGAAAAACGATGAAATTCACCCGACGCGATTTTTGTTCCCGATCAACCTGTCGAATTTGAGCACATTCCGACACAGTCGCGAAAAATGAGGATATTGCCCCCGGCGCGATTTTTGTTCCCGATCAACCTGTCAAATTTGAGCCCATTCCGACACATTCGCGCAAAATGACGAAATTGCCCCCGGCGCGATTTTTGTGCCCGATCAACCAGTCAAATTTTAGCCCATTCCGACGCAGTAGCGAAAAATGACGAAATTGCACCCGGCGCGATTTTTATTTCCAATCAACATGTCAAATTTCAGCCAATTCCGACACAAGGGCGAAAAAGGACGAAATTACGCCCAGCTCGATTTTTGTTTCCGATCAACCTGTCTAATTTTAGCCCATTCCAACACCGTCGCGAAAATGACGAAATTGCCCCTAGCGCGATTTTTGTTTCCGATCAACCTGTCAAATTTCAGCCCACTTCGACACAGTCGCGAAAAACGACAAAATTATCCCCGACGCGATTTTTGTTTCCGATCAACCAGTCAAATTTTAGCCCATTCCAACATCGTCGCGAAAAATGACGAAATTGCCCTCGGCGCGATCTTTGTTTCCGATCAACTTGTCAAATTTTAGCAAATTTCGACACAATTGCTAAAAATGATGAAATTCACCCGGCGCGGTTTTTGTTCCCGATCAACCTGTTAAATTTGATCCCATTCCGACACAGTTGCGAAAAACGACGAAATTCACCCGACGCGGTATTTGTTCCCGATCAACCTGTTGAATTTGAGCACATTCCGACACAGTCACAAAAAATCGCGAAATTGCCCCCGGCACGGTTTTTGTTCCCGATCAACCAGTGAAATTTTAGCCCATTCCGACACCATTGCAAAAAATGACGAAATTGCCCCCGGTGCGGTCTTTGTTCCAGATCAACCAATCAATTTTTAACCCACTCCGACACAGTCGCGAAAAATGACGAAATTGCCCCCGGCGCGATTTTTGTTTCCGATCAACCTGTCAAATTTTAGCCAATTCCGACACAGTTACGAAAAATGACGAAATTCACTCGGCGCGGTTTTTGTTGCCGATCAACCTGTGAAATCTGAGCCCACTCCGACACAGTAGCGAAAAATGACAAAATTACCCCTGGCGCGATTTTTATTTCCGATCAACCTATCAAATTTTATCCCATTCCGACAAAGTCCCGAAAAATGAGAAAATTGCCCCCGGCGCGATTTTTGTTTCCGATCAGCCATTCAAATTTTACCCAATTCCGACACAGGCGCGAAAAATGACGAAATTGCCCCCAGCGCGGTTTTTTTCCCGATCAGCCTGTCAAATTTGAGCAGATTCCGACACAGTCGCGAAAAATGGCGAAAATGACCCCGGCGCAATTTCTGTTTCCGATCAACCTATCAAATTTAAGCCCACTTCGACACAGTCGCGAAAAATGATGAAATTATCCACGGCGCGATTTTTGTTTCCGATCAACCAGTCAAATTTTAGCCCATTCAGACATCGTCGCGAAAAATGACGAAATTCCCCAAGGCGCGAATTTTGTTTGCGATCAACCTGTCAAATTTTAGCCAATTCCAACACAGTTGCAAAAAATGACGAAATTCACCCGGCGCGATTTTTGTTCCCGATCAACCCGTTTAAATTTGAGCCCACTCCGACACATTCGCAAAAAATGACGAAATTGCCCCCGGCGCGATTTTCGTTCCCGATCAACCAGTAAAATTTTAGCCCATTCCGACACCATTGCAAAAAATGACGAAATTGCCCTCGGTGCAGTCTTTGTTCCCGATCAACCTGACAATTTTTAACCCATTCCGACACGGTCGCGAAAAATGACGAAATTGCCCCAGGCGCAGTTTTTGTTTCCGATCAACCAGTCAAATTTCAGCCCATTCCGACACAGTCGCGAAAAATGACGAAATTATCCTCGGCGCGGATTTTTTTCCGATCAACCATTCAAATTTTAGCCCATTCTGGCATCGTCGCGAAAAATGACGAAATTGCCCCAGGCGCGATTTTTGTTTCCTATCAACCTGTCAAATTTAAGCCAATTCTGACACAGTTGCGAAAAATGACGAAATTCACCCGGCGCGGTTTTTGTTCTCGATCAACCTGTTAAATTTGAGCCCATTCCGACACAGTAGCGAAAAATGACGAAATTGCCCCCGCGCGCGATTTTTGTTCCCGATCAACCTGTCAATTTTTAACCCATTCCGACATGGTCACGAAAAATGACGAAATTGCCCCAGGCGCAGCTTTTGTTTCCGATCAACCAGTCAAATTTTAGTCCATTCCGACACAGTCGCGAAAAATGACGAAATTGACCTTAGCGCGATTTTGTTTCCGATCAACCTGTCAAATTTCAGCACATTCCGACACAGTCGCGAAAAATAACGAAATTATCCTCGGCGCGGATTTTGTTTCCGATCAACCATTCAAATTTTAGCCCATTCTGACATCGTCGCGAAAAATGACGAAATTGCCCCCGGCGCGATTTTTGTTTCCTATCAACCTGTCAAATTTAAGCCAATTCCGACCCAGTTGCGAAAAATGACGAAATTCATCCGGCACGATTTTTGTTCTCGATCAACCTGTTAAATTTGAGCCCATTCCGACACAGTAGCGAAAAATGACGAAATTGCCCCCGGTGAGATTTTTGTTTCCGATCAACATGTCAAATTTCAACCAATTCCGACACAAACGCGAAAAATGACGAAATTACGCCCAGAGCGGTTTTTGTTTCCAATCAACCCGTCTAATTTTAGCCCATTTCGACACCGTCGCGAAAAATGACGAAATTGCCCCCGGCGCGATTTTTGTTTCCGATCAACCTGTCAAATTTTAGGCAATTCCGACACAGTCCCGAAAAATGACGAAATTGCCCCCGGCGCGATTTTTGTTTCCGATCAACCTGTCAAATTTTAGCCAATTCCGACACAGTCACGAGAAATAAAGAAATTACCCCAGGCGCAGTTTTTGTTCCCGATCAACCTGTTAAATTTGAGCACATTCCAACACCATTGCAAAAAATTACAAGATTGCCCCCAGCGCGGTTTTTGTTTCCGATCAACCCGTCAAATTTTAGCCAACTTCGACACAGTCGCGAAAAATGACGAAATTGCCCACGGCGCGAATTTTGTTTCCGATCAACCCTTTCAAATTTTGGCCAATTCCGACACAGTTACGAAAAATGACGAAATTCACCCGGCGCGGTTTTTGTTCCCGATCAACCTGTTAAATTTGAGCCCATTCCAACACATTCGCGAAAAATGACGAAATTGCCCCCGGCGCGATTTTTGTGCCCGATCAACCAGTCAAATTTTAGCCCAGTCTGACACCATTGCAAAAAATGACGAAATTACCCCCAGTGCAGTCTTTGTTCCCGATCAACCTGTCAATTTTTAACCCATTTCGACACAGTCGCGAAAAATGACGAAATTGCCCCTGGCGCGATTTTTGTTTCCGATCAACCAGTCAAATTTTAGCCCATTCCGACACAGTCGCGAAAAATGACGAAATTGACCTCAGCGCGATTTTTGTTTCCGATCAACCTGTCAAATTTTAGCCAATTCCGACACAGTCGCGAAAAATGACGAAATTATCCACGGCGCGGATTTTGTTTCCGATCAACCAGTCAAATTTTAGCCCATTCTGACATCGTCGCGAAAAATGACGAAATTGCCCCTGGCGCGATTTTTGTTTCCGATCAACCTGTCAAATTTAAGCCAATTCCGACTCAGTTGCGAAAAATGACGAAATCACCGGGCGCGGTTTTTGTTCTTGATCAACCTGTTAAATTTGAGCACATTCCGACACAGTAGCGAAAAATGACGAAATTGCCCCCGGCGCGATTTTTATTTCCGATCAACATGTCAAATTTCAGCCAATTTCGACACAAGCGCGAAAAAGGACGAAATTAGGCCCAGCGCGATTTTTGTTTCCGATCAATCTGTCAAATTTCAGCCCACTCCGACACAGTCGCGAAAAATGACGAAATTATCCCCGGCGCGATTTTTGTTTCCGATCAATCAGTCAAATTTTAGCCCATTCCGACATCGTCGCGAAAAATGACGAAATTACCCACGGCGCGAATTTTGTTTCCGATCAACCTATCAAATTTGAACCAATTCCGACACAGTTGCGAAAAATTACGAAACTCACCCGGAGCGGTTTTTGTTCCAGATCAACCTGTTAAATTTGAGCCCATTCCGACACATTCGCGAAAAATGACGAAATTGACCCTGGCGCG
>NW_019264176.1:0-12882 GCF_002742605.1 Olea europaea var. sylvestris | reverse complement strand
CGGGGGCAATTTCGTCATTTTTCGCGACTGTGCCGAAATGGGCTAAAATTTGACTGGTTCATCGGAAATAAAAATCGCGCCGAAGGCAATTTCGTCATTTTACGCGACCGTATCTGAATGGGCTTAAATTTGGCAGGTTGATCGGAAATAAAAATCGCACCGGGGGCAATTTCGTCATTTTTCACGATCGTGTCGAAACGGGCTAAAATTTGACAGATAGATCGGAAACAAAAATCGCGCCGGGTCAATTTCATCTTTTTTCGCGACTGTGTTGGAATGGGCTTAAATTTGGCAGGTTGATCGGAAATAAAAATCGCGCCGAGGGCAATTTCGTCATTTTACGCGACTGTGTCTGAATGCGCTTAAATTTGGCAGGTTGATCGGAAACAAAAATCGCGCCGGAGGCAATTTCATCATTTTTCGCGACTGTGCCGAAATGGGCTAAAATTTTTACTGGTTGATCGGAAATAAAAATCACGCCGAGGGCAATTTCATCATTTTACGCGACTGTGTCTGAATGCGCTTAAATTTGGCAGGTTGATCGGAAACAAAAATCGCGCCGGAGGCAATTTCATCATTTTTCGCGACTGTGCCGAAATGGGCTAAAATTTTTACTGGTTGATCGGAAATAAAAATCACGCCGAGGGCAATTTCATCATTTTACGCGACTGTGTCTGAATGCGCTTAAATTTGGCAGGTTGATCGGAAATAAAAATCGCGCCGGGGGCAATTTCGTCATTTTTCACGACTGTGTCGAAACGGGCTAAAATTCGACAGATAGATTGGAAAAAAAAATCGCGCCGGGCAAATTCGTCTTTTTTCGCGACTGTGTCTGAATGGGATTAATTTGTTAGGTTGATCGGAAATAAAAATCGCGCCGGGGACAATTTCGTCATTTTTCACGACTGTGTCGAAACGGGCTAAAATTCGACAGATAGATCGGAAAAAAATATCGCCCCAGGTCAATTTCGTCTTTTTTCGCGACTGTGTCGGAATGGGCTTAAATTTGGCAGGTTCATCGGAAACAAAAATCGCGCCGGGGGCCAATTCGTCATTTTTGACGACTGTGTCGAAATGGGCTAAAATTTGACAGGTAGATCGGAAACAAAAACCGCGCCGGGTCAATTTCGTCATTTTTCGCAACTGTGTCGAAATGGGCTAAAATTTGACTGGTGGATCGGAAACAAAAACCGCGCCGGGGCAATTTCGTCTTTTTTCGCGACTGTGTCGGAATGGGCTTAAATTTGGAAGGTTTATCGGAAATAAAAATCGCGCCGGGGGCAATTTCATCATTTTTCGTGACTGTGCCGGAATGGGCTAAAATTTGACTGGTTGATCGGAAACAAAAATCGCGCCGGGGGCAATTTCGTCATTTTAAGTGACTATGTCGGAATGGGCTTAAATTTGGCAGGTTGATCGGAAATAAAAATCGCGCCGGGGACAGTTTCGTCATTTTTCACGACTGTGTCGAAACGAGCTAAAATTCGACAGATAGATCGGAAAAAAAAATCGCGCCGGGTCAATTTCGTCTTTTTTCGCGACTGTGCCGGAATGGGCTTAAATTTGGCAGGTTGATCGGAAATAAAAATCGCACAGGGGGGAATTTCGTCATTTTTCGCGACTGTGCCGAAATGGGCTAAAATTTGACTGGTCGATCGGAAATAAAAATCGCGCCGGGGGCAATTTCGTCATTTTTCGCGACTGTGTCTGAATGGGCTTAAATTTGGCAGGTTGATCGGAAATAAAAATCGCACAGGGGGTAATTTCGTCATTTTTCGCGACTGTGCCGAAATGGGCTAAAATTTGACTGGTTGATCGGAAATAAAAATCGCGCCAGGGGCAATTTCGTCATTTTTCGCGACTGTGCCGAAATAGGCTAAAATTTGACGGGTTGATCCGAAATAAAAATCGCGCCGAGGGCAATTTCGTCATTTTACGCGACTGTATCTGAATGGGCTCAAATTTGGCAGGTTGATCGGAAATAAAAATCGCGCCGGGGGTAATTTCGTCATTTTTCACGACAGTGTCGAAACGAGCTAAAATTTGACAGATAGATCGGAAACAAAAACCGCGCCGAGTCAATTTCATCTTTTTTCGCGACTGTGTTGGAATGGGCTTAAATTTGGCAGGTTGATCGGAAATAAAAATCATGCCGAGGGCAATTTCGTCATTTTTCGCGATTGTGTCGAAATGGGCAAAAATTTGACAGGTAGATCGGAAACAAAAGCCGCGCTGGGTCAATTTCGTCTTTTTTCGCGACTGTGTCGGAATGGGCTTAAATTTGGCAGGTTGATCGGAAAAAAAATCGCGGCGGGGGCAATTTCGTCATTTTTCGCGACTGTGCCGAAATGGGATAAAATTTGACTGGTTGATCGGAAATAAACAAAAATCGCGCCGCGAGCAATTTCGTCATTTTTCGCGACTGTGCCGAAATGGGCTAAAAGTTGACTGGTAGATCGGAAATAAAAATCGAGCCCGAGGGCAATTTCGTCATTTTACGCGACTGTGTCTGAATGGGCTTAAATTTAGCAGGTTGATCGGAAATAAAAATCGCGCCGGGGGCAAATTCGTCATTTTTGACAACTGTGTCGAAATGGGTTAAAATTTGACAGGTAGATCGGAAACAAAAATCGCGCCGGGTCAATTTCGTCTTTTTTCGTGACCGTGTCGGAATGGGCTTAAATTTGGCAGGTTGATCCGAAATAAAAATCACGCCGGGGGCAATTTCGTCATTTTTCACGACTGTGTCGAAACGGGCTAAAATTCGAAAGATAGATCGGAAAAAAAATCGCGCCGGGTCAATTTCGTCTTTTTTCGCGACTGTGTCTGAATGGGCTTAAATTTGGCAGGTTGATCGGAAATAAAAATCGAGCCGGGGGCAATTTCGTCATTTTTCACGACTGTGTCGAAACGGGCTAAAATTCGACAGATAGATCGGAAAAAAAATCGCGTCGGGTCAATTTCGTCTTTTCTTGCGACTGTGTCGGAATGGGCTTAAATTTGGCAGGTTGATCGGAAACAAAAATCGCGCCGGTGGCAATTTCGTCATTTTTCGCGACTGTGCCGAAATGGGCTAAAATTTAACCGGTTGATCGGAAACAAAAATCGCGCCGGGGTAATTTCGTCATTTGACGCGACTGTGTCGGAACGGGCTCAAATTTGGCAGGTTGATCGGAAATAAAAATCCCGCCGGGGGCAAATTCGTCATTTTTCACGACTGTGTAGAAATGGGCTTAAATTTGACTGGTAGATCGGAAACAAAAACCGCGCCGGGTCAATTTCGTCTTTTTTCGTGACCGTGTCGGAATGGGCTTAAATTTGGCAGGTTGATCGGAAATAAAAATCGCGCCGGGGGCAATTTCGTCATTTTTCACGACTGTGTCGAAATGGGCTAAAATTTGACTGGTCGATCGGAAATAAAAATCGCGCCGAGGGCAATTTTGTCATTTTACGCGACTGTGTCTGAATGGGCTTAAATTTGGCAGGTTGATAGGAAATAAAAATCGCGCCGGGGGCAATTTCGTCATTTTTCACGACAGTGTCGAAACGGGCTAAAATTTGATAGATAGATCGGAAACAAAAACCTTGCCGGGTCAATTTCATCTTTTTTCGCGACTGTGTTGGAATGGGTTTAAATTTGGCAGGTTGATAGGAAATAAAAATCATGCCGGGGGCAATTTCGTCATTTTTCGCGATTGTGTTCAGTGGGCTAAAATTTGACATGTTGATCGGAAATAAAAATCGTGCCACGGAAATTTCGTCATTTTTCACGACTGTGTCGAAATGGGCAAAAATTTGACAGGTAGATCGGAAACAAAAGCTACGATGGGTCAATTTCGTCTTTTTTCGCGACTGTGTCGGAATGGGCTTAAATTTGGCAGGTTGATCGGAAATAAAAATCGCGCCGTGGGCAATTTCGTCATTTTTCGCGGCTGTGCCGAAATGGGCTAAAATTTGACTGGTTGATCGGAAATAAAAATAGCGCCGTGCGCAATTTCGTCATTTTACGCGACTGTGTCTGAATGGGCTTAAATTTGGCAAGTTGATCGGAAATAAAAATCGCGCCGGGGGCAATTTCGTCATTTTTCACGACTGTGTCGAAACGGGCTAAAATTCGACAGATAGATCGGAAAAAAAATCGCGCCGGGTCAATTTCGTCTTTTTTCGCGACTGTGTCTGAATGGGCTTAAATTTGGCAGGTTGATGGGAAATAAAAATCGCGCCGGGGGCAATTTCATCATTTTTCACGACTGTGTCGAAACGGGCTAAAATTCGACAGATAGATCGGGAAAAAAAATCGCGCCGGGTCAATTTCGTCTTTTTTCGCGACCGTGTCGGAATGGGCTTAAATTTGGCAGGTTGATCGGAAACAAAAATCGCGCCGGGGGCTATTACGTCATTTTTCGCGACGGTGTCGGAATGGGCTGAAATTTGGCAGGTTGGTAGGATACAAAAATCGCGCCGGGGGCTATTACGTCATTTTTCGCGACGGTGTCGGAATGGGCTGAAATTTGGCAGGTTGGTAGGATACAAAAATCGCGCCGGGGGCTATTACGTCATTTTTCGCGACGGTGTCGGAATGGGCTGAAATTTGGCAGGTTGGTAGGATACAAAAATCGCGCCGGGGGCTATTACGTCATTTTTCGCGACGGTGTCGGAATGGGCTGAAATTTGGCAGGTTGGTAGGATACAAAAATCGCGCCGGGGGCTATTACGTCATTTTTCGCGACGGTGTCGGAATGGGCTGAAATTTGGCAGGTTGGTAGGATACAAAAATCGCGCCGGGGGCTATTACGTCATTTTTCGCGACGGTGTCGGAATGGGCTGAAATTTGGCAGGTTGGTAGGATACAAAAATCGCGCCGGGGGCTATTACGTCATTTTTCGCGACGGTGTCGGAATGGGCTGAAATTTGGCAGGTTGGTAGGATACAAAAATCGCGCCGGGGGCAATTTCGTCATCTTTCGGGACGGTGTCGAAATGGGCTAAAATTTGACAGGTGGATCGGAAAAAAAATTCCTGCCGGGGGCAATTTCGTCATTTTTCGCGACGGTGTCCGAGTGGGCTAAAATTTGACAGATTGATCGGAAACAAAAATCGCGCCGGGGCAATTTCGTCATTTTTCGCGACGTTGTCGAAATGGGCCGAAATTTGGCAGGTTGATCGGAAACGAAAATCACGCCGGGGGCAGTTTCGTCATTTTTCGCGACGGTGTCGAAATGGGCTGATATTTGACAGGTCGATCGGAAACAAAAATCGCGCCGGGGCAATTTCGTCATTTTTCGCGACGTTGTCGAAATGGGCCGAAATTTGGCAGGTTGATCGGAAACGAAAATCACGCCGGGGGCAGTTTCGTCATTTTTCGCGACGGTGTCGAAATGGGCTGATATTTGACAGGTCGATCGGAAACAAAAATCGCGCCGGGGCAATTTCGTCATTTTTCGCGACGTTGTCGAAATGGGCCGAAATTTGGCAGGTTGATCGGAAACGAAAATCACGCCGGGGGCAGTTTCGTCATTTTTCGCGACGGTGTCGAAATGGGCTGATATTTGACAGGTCGATCGGAAACAAAAATCGCGCCGGGGGCAATTTCGTCATTTTTCGTTACGGTGTCGGAATGGGCTCAAATTTGACAGGTTGATCGAAAACAAAAATCCCGTCTGGGGCATTTTCGTCCTTTTTCACGAAGGTGTCGGAATTGGCTAAAATTTGACAGGTTGATCGGAAACAAAAATCGCGCCGCGGGCAATTTCGTCATTTTTCGCGTCGGTGTCGGAATGGTCTAAAATCTGACAGGTTGATTGGAAACAAAAATTGCGCTGGGGGCGATTTCGTCATTTTTTGCGACGGTGTCGGAATGGGCTGAAATTTGGAAGCTTGATAGGATACGAAAATCGCTCCGGGGGCAATTTCATCATTTTTTGCGCCGGTGTCGGAATGGGCTAAAATTTGACAGGTTGATCGGAAAGAAAAATCGCGCCGTGGGCAGTTTCGTCATTTTTCGCGACGGTGTTTGAATGGGCTAAAATTTGACAGGTTGATCGGAAACAAAAACTGCGCTAGGGGCAATTTCGTCATTTTTCGCGACGGTGTCCGAGTGGGCTAAAATTTGACAGATTAATCGGAAACAAAAATCGCGCCGGGGGCAATTTCGTCATTTTTCCCGACGGTGTCGAAATGGGCTAAAATTTGACCGGTCGAACAGAAACAAAAATCCCGCCGTGGGCAATTTCGTCCTTTTTCGCGAAGGTGTCGGAATGGGCTAAAATTTGACAGGTTGATCAGAAACAAAAATCGCGCCGTGGGCGATTTCGTCATTTTTCGCGACGGTGTCGGAATGGGCTGAAATTTGACAGGTTGATCGGAAATAAAAATCGTGCCGGGGGAAATTTCATCATTTTTCTCGACGGAGTCGAAATGGGCTCAAATTTGACAGGTCGATCGAAAAAAAAATCGCGTCGGGCCAATTTCGTCATTTTTCCCGACGGTGTCGGAATGGGCTGAAATTTGACAGGTTGATCGGAAATAAAAATCGTGCCGGGGGAAATTTCATCATTTTTCTCGACGGAGTCGAAATGGGCTCAAATTTGACAGGTCGATCGAAAAAAAAATCGCGTCGGGCCAATTTCGTCATTTTTCCCGACGGTGTCGGAATGGGCTGAAATTTGACAGGTTGATCGGAAATAAAAATCGTGCCGGGGGAAATTTCATCATTTTTCTCGACGGAGTCGAAATGGGCTCAAATTTGACAGGTCGATCGAAAAAAAAATCGCGTCGGGCCAATTTCGTCATTTTTCCCGACGGTGTCGGAATGGGCTGAAATTTGACAGGTTGATCGGAAATAAAAATCGTGCCGGGGGAAATTTCATCATTTTTCTCGACGGAGTCGAAATGGGCTCAAATTTGACAGGTCGATCGAAAAAAAAATCGCGTCGGGCCAATTTCGTCATTTTTCCCGACGGTGTCGGAATGGGCTGAAATTTGACAGGTTGATCGGAAATAAAAATCGTGCCGGGGGAAATTTCATCATTTTTCTCGACGGAGTCGAAATGGGCTCAAATTTGACAGGTCGATCGAAAAAAAAATCGCGTCGGGCCAATTTCGTCATTTTTCCCGACGGTGTCGGAATGGGCTGAAATTTGACAGGTTGATCGGAAATAAAAATCGTGCCGGGGGAAATTTCATCATTTTTCTCGACGGAGTCGAAATGGGCTCAAATTTGACAGGTCGATCGAAAAAAAAATCGCGTCGGGCCAATTTCGTCATTTTTCCCGACGGTGTCGGAATGGGCTGAAATTTGACAGGTTGATCGGAAATAAAAATCGTGCCGGGGGAAATTTCATCATTTTTCTCGACGGAGTCGAAATGGGCTCAAATTTGACAGGTCGATCGAAAAAAAAATCGCGTCGGGCCAATTTCGTCATTTTTCCCGACGGTGTCGGAATGGGCTGAAATTTGACAGGTTGATCGGAAATAAAAATCGTGCCGGGGGAAATTTCATCATTTTTCTCGACGGAGTCGAAATGGGCTCAAATTTGACAGGTCGATCGAAAAAAAAATCGCGTCGGGCCAATTTCGTCATTTTTCCCGACGGTGTCGGAATGGGCTGAAATTTGACAGGTTGATCGGAAATAAAAATCGTGCCGGGGGAAATTTCATCATTTTTCTCGACGGAGTCGAAATGGGCTCAAATTTGACAGGTCGATCGAAAAAAAAATCGCGTCGGGCCAATTTCGTCATTTTTCCCGACGGTGTCGGAATGGGCTGAAATTTGACAGGTTGATCGGAAATAAAAATCGTGCCGGGGGAAATTTCATCATTTTTCTCGACGGAGTCGAAATGGGCTCAAATTTGACAGGTCGATCGAAAAAAAAATCGCGTCGGGCCAATTTCGTCATTTTTCCCGACGGTGTCGGAATGGGCTGAAATTTGACAGGTTGATCGGAAATAAAAATCGTGCCGGGGGAAATTTCATCATTTTTCTCGACGGAGTCGAAATGGGCTCAAATTTGACAGGTCGATCGAAAAAAAAATCGCGTCGGGCCAATTTCGTCATTTTTCCCGACGGTGTCGGAATGGGCTGAAATTTGACAGGTTGATCGGAAATAAAAATCGTGCCGGGGGAAATTTCATCATTTTTCTCGACGGAGTCGAAATGGGCTCAAATTTGACAGGTCGATCGAAAAAAAAATCGCGTCGGGCCAATTTCGTCATTTTTCCCGACGGTGTCGGAATGGGCTGAAATTTGACAGGTTGATCGGAAATAAAAATCGTGCCGGGGGAAATTTCATCATTTTTCTCGACGGAGTCGAAATGGGCTCAAATTTGACAGGTCGATCGAAAAAAAAATCGCGTCGGGCCAATTTCGTCATTTTTCCCGACGGTGTCGGAATGGGCTGAAATTTGACAGGTTGATCGGAAATAAAAATCGTGCCGGGGGAAATTTCATCATTTTTCTCGACGGAGTCGAAATGGGCTCAAATTTGACAGGTCGATCGAAAAAAAAATCGCGTCGGGCCAATTTCGTCATTTTTCCCGACGGTGTCGGAATGGGCTGAAATTTGACAGGTTGATCGGAAATAAAAATCGTGCCGGGGGAAATTTCATCATTTTTCTCGACGGAGTCGAAATGGGCTCAAATTTGACAGGTCGATCGAAAAAAAAATCGCGTCGGGCCAATTTCGTCATTTTTCCCGACGGTGTCGGAATGGGCTGAAATTTGACAGGTTGATCGGAAATAAAAATCGTGCCGGGGGAAATTTCATCATTTTTCTCGACGGAGTCGAAATGGGCTCAAATTTGACAGGTCGATCGAAAAAAAAATCGCGTCGGGCCAATTTCGTCATTTTTCCCGACGGTGTCGGAATGGGCTGAAATTTGACAGGTTGATCGGAAATAAAAATCGTGCCGGGGGAAATTTCATCATTTTTCTCGACGGAGTCGAAATGGGCTCAAATTTGACAGGTCGATCGAAAAAAAAATCGCGTCGGGCCAATTTCGTCATTTTTCCCGACGGTGTCGGAATGGGCTGAAATTTGACAGGTTGATCGGAAATAAAAATCGTGCCGGGGGAAATTTCATCATTTTTCTCGACGGAGTCGAAATGGGCTCAAATTTGACAGGTCGATCGAAAAAAAAATCGCGTCGGGCCAATTTCGTCATTTTTCCCGACGGTGTCGGAATGGGCTGAAATTTGACAGGTTGATCGGAAATAAAAATCGTGCCGGGGGAAATTTCATCATTTTTCTCGACGGAGTCGAAATGGGCTCAAATTTGACAGGTCGATCGAAAAAAAAATCGCGTCGGGCCAATTTCGTCATTTTTCCCGACGGTGTCGGAATGGGCTGAAATTTGACAGGTTGATCGGAAATAAAAATCGTGCCGGGGGAAATTTCATCATTTTTCTCGACGGAGTCGAAATGGGCTCAAATTTGACAGGTCGATCGAAAAAAAAATCGCGTCGGGCCAATTTCGTCATTTTTCCCGACGGTGTCGGAATGGGCTGAAATTTGACAGGTTGATCGGAAATAAAAATCGTGCCGGGGGAAATTTCATCATTTTTCTCGACGGAGTCGAAATGGGCTCAAATTTGACAGGTCGATCGAAAAAAAAATCGCGTCGGGCCAATTTCGTCATTTTTCCCGACGGTGTCGGAATGGGCTGAAATTTGACAGGTTGATCGGAAATAAAAATCGTGCCGGGGGAAATTTCATCATTTTTCTCGACGGAGTCGAAATGGGCTCAAATTTGACAGGTCGATCGAAAAAAAAATCGCGTCGGGCCAATTTCGTCATTTTTCCCGACGGTGTCGGAATGGGCTGAAATTTGACAGGTTGATCGGAAATAAAAATCGTGCCGGGGGAAATTTCATCATTTTTCTCGACGGAGTCGAAATGGGCTCAAATTTGACAGGTCGA
Organism: Olea europaea var. sylvestris; assembly: GCF_002742605.1. Lineage (NCBI taxonomy): Eukaryota > Viridiplantae > Streptophyta > Magnoliopsida > Lamiales > Oleaceae > Olea > Olea europaea. The sequence goes on along the minus strand of NW_019264176.1, from coordinate 2,966 downwards.
TCGAAAAAAAAATCGCGTCGGGCCAATTTCGTCATTTTTCCCGACGGTGTCGGAATGGGCTGAAATTTGACAGGTTGATCGGAAATAAAAATCGTGCCGGGGGAAATTTCATCATTTTTCTCGACGGAGTCGAAATGGGCTCAAATTTGACAGGTCGATCGAAAAAAAAATCGCGTCGGGCCAATTTCGTCATTTTTCCCGACGGTGTCGGAATGGGCTGAAATTTGACAGGTTGATCGGAAATAAAAATCGTGCCGGGGGAAATTTCATCATTTTTCTCGACGGAGTCGAAATGGGCTCAAATTTGACAGGTCGATCGAAAAAAAAATCGCGTCGGGCCAATTTCGTCATTTTTCCCGACGGTGTCGGAATGGGCTGAAATTTGACAGGTTGATCGGAAATAAAAATCGTGCCGGGGGAAATTTCATCATTTTTCTCGACGGAGTCGAAATGGGCTCAAATTTGACAGGTCGATCGAAAAAAAAATCGCGTCGGGCCAATTTCGTCATTTTTCCCGACGGTGTCGGAATGGGCTGAAATTTGACAGGTTGATCGGAAATAAAAATCGTGCCGGGGGAAATTTCATCATTTTTCTCGACGGAGTCGAAATGGGCTCAAATTTGACAGGTCGATCGAAAAAAAAATCGCGTCGGGCCAATTTCGTCATTTTTCCCGACGGTGTCGGAATGGGCTGAAATTTGACAGGTTGATCGGAAATAAAAATCGTGCCGGGGGAAATTTCATCATTTTTCTCGACGGAGTCGAAATGGGCTCAAATTTGACAGGTCGATCGAAAAAAAAATCGCGTCGGGCCAATTTCGTCATTTTTCCCGACGGTGTCGGAATGGGCTGAAATTTGACAGGTTGATCGGAAATAAAAATCGTGCCGGGGGAAATTTCATCATTTTTCTCGACGGAGTCGAAATGGGCTCAAATTTGACAGGTCGATCGAAAAAAAAATCGCGTCGGGCCAATTTCGTCATTTTTCCCGACGGTGTCGGAATGGGCTGAAATTTGACAGGTTGATCGGAAATAAAAATCGTGCCGGGGGAAATTTCATCATTTTTCTCGACGGAGTCGAAATGGGCTCAAATTTGACAGGTCGATCGAAAAAAAAATCGCGTCGGGCCAATTTCGTCATTTTTCCCGACGGTGTCGAAATGGGCTGAAATTTGACAGGTCGATCGGAAACAAAAGTCTCGCCGGGGCCAATTTCGTCATTTTTCGCGACGGTCTCGAATGGGCTTAAATTTGACCGGTCGATCGGAAACAAAAATCGTGCCGGGGGAAATTTCATCATTTTTCTCGACGGTGTCGAAATGGGCTCAAATTTGACAGGTCGATCGAAAAAAAAATCGCGTCGGGCCAATTTCGTCATTTTTCCCGACGGTGTCGAAATGGGCTGAAATTTGACAGGTCGATCGGAAACAAAAATCGCGCCGAGGGCAATTTCGTCGTTTTTCGTGATGGTGTCGAAATGGGCTGAAATTTGACAGGTCGATCGGAAACAAAAATCGCGCCGGGGCCAATTTCGTCGTTTTTCGCGACGGTGTCGAAATGGGCTGAAATTTGACAGGTCGATCGGAAACAAGAATCGCGCCGGGGCCAATTTCGTCTTTTTTCACGACGGTGTCGAAATGGGCTGAAATTTGACAGGTCGATTGGAAGCAAAAATCGCGCCGGGGTCAATTTCGTCATTTTTCGCGGCGGTGCCGAAATGGGCTCAAATTTGACAGGTCGATCGGAAACGAAAATCGCGCCGGGGCGAGTTTCGTCATTTTTAGCGACGGTGTCGAAATGGGCAGAAATTTGACTGGTCGATCGGAAACAAAAATCGCCCCGGGGCCAATTTCATCGTTTTTCACGACGGTGTCGAAATGGGCTGAAATTTAACAGGTCGATCGGAAACAAAAATCGCGCAGGGGCCAATTTCGTCATTTTTCGCGACGGTGTCGAAATGGGCTAAAATTTGACACGTCGATCGGAAACAAAAATCGCACTGGGGCCAATTTTGTCATTTTTCGCGACGGTTTCGAAATGGGCTGAAATTTGACAGGTCGATCGGAAGCAAAAATAGCGCCGGGGTCAATTTCATCTTTTTTGCGACGGTGTCGAAATGGGCAGAAATTTGACAGGTCGATCGGAAACAAAAATCGCGTCGTGGCCAGTTTCGTCGTTTTTCACGACGGTGTCGAAATGGGCTGAAATTTGACAGGTCGATCGGAAGCAAAAATAGCGCCGGGGTCAATTTCATCTTTTTTGCGACGGTGTCGAAATGGGCAGAAATTTGACAGGTCGATCGGAATCAAAAATCGCGCCAGGGGCAATTTCATCATTTTTCGCCACGGTGTCGAAATGGCGGAAATTTAACAGGTCGATCGGAAACAAAAATCGTGCTGGGGCTAATTTCATCATTTTTCGCGACGGTGTCGAAATGTGCTGAAATTTTACAGGTCGATCGGAAACAAAAATCGTGCCGGTGGCAATTTCGTCATTTTTCACGGCAGTGTCGAAATGGGCTCAAATTTGACAGGTCGATGGGAAACAAGAATCGCGCCGGGGCCAATTTCGTCATTTTTCGCGACGGTATCGAAATGGGCAGAAATTCGACAGGTCGATCGGAAACAAGAATCGCGCCGGGGCCAATTTCGTCATTTTTTGCGACGGTGTCGAAATGGGCTGAAATTTTACAGGTCGATCGGAAACAAAAATCGCGCCGGGGCCAATTTCGTCATTTTTTGCGACGGTGTCGAAATGGGCTGAAATTTTACAGGTCGATCGGAAACAAAAATCGCGCCGGGGCCAATTTCGTCATTTTTCGCGACGGTGTCGAACTGGGCTAAAATTTGACAGGTCGATCGGAAACAAAAATCGCGCCGGGGTCAATTTCGTCTTTTTTTGCGACGGTGTCGAAATGGGCTGAAATTTGACAGGTCGATCGGAAGCAAAAATCGCGCCGGGGTCAA
>NW_019264175.1:6399-12883 GCF_002742605.1 Olea europaea var. sylvestris | reverse complement strand
AACATGAATCTCAAAGAAACAGTAAAATTTATCCAAGGAACACTACTAGTTATCCATTCTAGAATACGTGAAAGTGTTGACTCGTTAAGTTTGATGACCCAATTGAGCTTAATCCAAGAAATCATTACGAAAACATTTGGCGCTTGTTGGTACAATATTGGACAAGATTTTAGCTTATTTTCTTCTTTAATACTATCCGTTACTATCAAGTCCTTGTTACCAAACATATTACTAGTGCTTGTTTGATATGTAGTAGTTGACATGAATAAGCAGTATAATAAACAATATTATATATTTTTCTATTTTAATATTGTCTAGTACAATCCAATCGCAAATCCTACTCACCAAGCATGCCACTAGAAGCAATGAAACAGGTTAGGAATTACCTTATGCAAATTCAGTACTTTCTGTGGATACTACGTGACACTAACAAACCAAAATGACATGCAAAACTAATATTTCGTTAAAAGGAATCAGCGAGCAGCTCTTGGCCAAAATTAATATTATGTATGGATGTAAACTTAAATGTCAAAAGAAATTGTAACAGGTTGATAGCCGGATGTTAGAGTGAGAATATAAGAGGAGGCTGAACTCTGTGTCTCAACCTTGCAGGGTTGGCTAATAGCCATTAGGCTAACATTCTAACCAGAGACCAGAAGGTTTCTTATGTGTGTAAGCTTAACAAATAGCAAGGAATTAGAAAAGCATATGCGTAACTAAGCAGCCAACACAGATGAAAATTTTCAGCTTCTACAACAGAGGCATAATTAAATGAAGTCTTCACCTCACCATTTTTTCTATTTTGTTTCTCAATATACCCATGTTTGTGCTCAAGTAAATCTATGGGACAAAAAATGACCAATACTTCTTCCTTCCGACAACTGTATTGATGGTACTAAATCCTGAGGAAAATGGGCACCAGTAACACTTCATATAAAAACATGGAATGCTAACAGAAGAATAGTCAAACATAATCAAACACGATGTATAGAATCTGAAGCTTAAGGGGAGATGGTGCAGGAGCCTCATAACCCAAAAGGATACTCTAAATTATATATCAATTAAATTTTACATTAGATGAAAATAGGCAAGAAAATTCACTAATGAATCATCTGCATAATAGTCATACGAACAGATGGAAATGTACAGATATGATTCCTTTGGTACCTGATAGATTATTTCTTATTCGTGCACCGATTATTCGCCCGCTGACCTCATCTTTAAGTAAGGATATCACTTCTGCATGGTTAAGTACAGCTGCACCAGCTAAAGCAGCTGTACATGCTATTGCAACATTTAGACGCGAATCATTCATTTGTCCATCATAATAAACCACAGTGCCCTTCAAGGTCTTGTTTTTGCCATTCCTTGCCAATGTGGGAAAGAGTTCAACCGACTCTTGTGCTGAATAGTACCTAGACAAATGCAGCAACTGCCTCCCAGCAACTAAATCGTACATTTTCAAGCCAATCCAGTAGTATATAGCCTCAAACCAGTCAAAACATGGAGTCATGCACGGCAGAGCATGGCAGAGGTGTGGAGCATTATCAATGACTTGTTTCCGCTCCTCAAGAGCATGGAAAACCAGCTTTAACTGCCCATAATCTAAGTTAAAAACAGCTTTCTCCAAGTAACGAACTCCTGAAATGATTATCTTACACGTGAGCAACAGATATCCAAGATGCTATAAAGAAATCAAGAATATCTGAGATATCATCTAATAAAATTATAAAAGAGATCACAATTTTTCTTAGATTGAAAAATAATATTAACTTCCGGGATACATTGACTTTCGCAGTGGGGAATGTTAGTATTATTAGGCGGGTGTTTGGGAGACAAATTTTATGTAAAAATGCATTTTTGAATAGTAAATTAATGGGAAATATGTGGTTGAAAAATAAGAAATTTTTTTTTTATTTACGTGTAATATTATTTTAATAAAGAATGTGTGGTAGAAAAAAAAGAGAGAAATGCATTTTGAAAAAAATGGGTACCAAACGGGGTCTAGATTCTGGGATGATTGTTGGTGTGAACATCAACCGCTAAAAGTGGGTTTCCTTCCTTGCATCGCATTGCCCTGATGCCTTCTGCTACAGTGAATGATGTATTAGACATTGACAATGGGAGTTACAATTGGAATATTACTTTTGGGAGGGGTTTACAGGATTGAGTATTGAATGATTATACGCTATTGAAATGCATTTTGAAAAAAATGGGTACCAAACGGGGTCTAGATTCTGGGATGATTGTTGGTGTGAACATCAACCGCTAAAAGTGGGTTTCCTTCCTTGCATCGCATTGCCCTGATGCCTTCTGCTACAGTGAATGATGTATTAGACATTGACAATGGGAGTTACAATTGGAATATTACTTTTGGGAGGGGTTTACAGGATTGAGTATTGAATGATTATACGCTATTTTTGACCTCCTTGCATGAGGTGCAAATTCAGGTAAGAGAAGATGATCATAGCAAGTGGTGGTTGACACGGGGTAGTATTTTCTCAATTCGCACTTATTGTAGATCCCTTTTGGGACATTTAGAGAGTTCATTAGCCTGGAAGACGGTGTGGTTGCCTCCACAGGTGGCATTTTTACTATGGACAGTTGTGAGATGACAAGTGTTAATGGTGGATAATCTTCGAAGAAAAGATTTTTATGCAATCGAGTGATGCTATATGTTTAAGAAGGATGGGGAGACGATTGACCACTTGCTCATTCATTGCGATGGTGTTTGTTGGCGGTGGCTAGCGTCTCAATTCCATATGTTGCCTAGACATTTAAAGGATGTGTTGTGAGCATAAAGGATAAAACTTTGTGATAAGGATAGCAAACTTGTAAGGGATTTTATCCCGAGATACATTGTATAGTGTGTGTGGAGAGAAATGAACAATTACTGTTTTGAAGACCAAACATAAACGACGAAGCACATCAGAGAACTATTTTCTTTAACTTTGTATAGTGGTTTAATGTCGCGGCTTCTAATCCTGTAGAAGGGCTACCTAATTTCTTATTGTATGTTTCTTGTTTAAATTGATGATACACTTTCTGTGTATTTTGCTTTGATTAATAAAATTACCTGATTATCTATTAAAAAGATTGAAAAATAATTGTTGACAAATTGAGCCTCTTAGTATTGTCTACAAAAAAATAAAATAAAAATGAAAGAATAGCAGCCAAAGTTAATCAACTGCACACACAAGTTGCAAGTGAAACCATTAACCGTGTTAGACTAAATTAGCCAAAATATATGATCCATTGTGGCTAAGATTAGGAAATTAACGTCTTAGAATAATAAAGAGAAATGTCAAAATATGACCTCAAAATGTGGGAAAAAAGAAACTTTAGGTTCATGTGAATCCTTACTCAAAAAATAGCACGATGGCGTCAATGTTAACAATGTAAACTTGCAAAACAACAAATGGAGGAAGCATGTTAGTTTTAGTCCATCTCGTTCTACTAAGATTGCATAGCTCTTGTGAATAGGACACATTTAGGATTGTACAAGGCATAATCTAAGCATCTACTTCGTCCTTCCTTTATCCTCAGAAGGTGTCACATTCACTTGGCATCTCATATCTCCATTTCATATTTTTTATCATTGTAATGTGGCGAAATATCCATCTCAACCAATGTTGTTAAAACCTAAATGGACCTGCCGATTCAACCGGAACCAGGCACAAAGCGGTCAAGTTACGTGCTATTAACCAAATACTAAAAAACCTGTAAAAAATTAGCTAAACTGATTCATTCAGTCGAGAACCGATAAACCACTCATGGTTTTGGAGAGTTTCCCTGTTTGACTTTAAAAAAGAACAGGAATATGCCCCGGATGTAACCACACAGCTTCCTAGACTCCAAATTCATAGATCCTGGTTTTATAGAAGTTCATCCTCTAATCCTACTCCCCAATTTCCAACACAGGAACAAAGAAAAATCTTCAGCAGGGTGCCAAATCCAATAAATAGCATGTCACCATTTTTTGAGTCTCCAACAACCAGTTTATATATTTATATAAATATATTTGGCAAGCGGTTCAATCCTGGATGAACCTTGACCTTTTCCATTTTCCGGTTCAATGTTCAGACTGGTTTAAAAACATTGATCTCAACATATTCATTTTTGCTAAACTCACGTTGCAGTTATTTTGCCTTCTAGTGCACACCATATTAGAATCTGGTCTAAAAATCATTCTACAGAGCATTCCGTTTAACTAGATAGATATGATTTAAAGGAATAGAATTTGAGTTGCGCCTCTCTATTTACAAGGTACTCTAACCATATTCATTACACCCTACTCAATAGACTGCTATTGGAGATGACATGATCTTCTACATTGACTCTGCCATCATACTTATTCTTACTATGATTAAGGGGGAATTCCACCTATTCCATTTTAAATTCTAGATTCTAAAATGTTCCTTCAATATTTTTACTATATTCCGCCTCCTAATCTCCTCCAATATATCATCAACAGAATAGCATAGTCTAAGGAATCTCATCTTAGATATCTCAAGTGAAAAATAAATAAGTATTAAAGCAAAAAGATAAGGACTTAGTAAGAAATCTCCTTTCAAGCCTATATAAAAGGTAATTTTCAGTTAAGACCATGGGCGAGTCTTACTTATTTTGTTTATGCTTGTCCATCCATCTCCAAGATATATAAAAAGCTTCTATTGTAATCTATATAGTATAAGATGAGTGGTTCTTTAAGATTGTCACCCTTTATCATAAAAATGTCAGGAATTTAATTTCATGGTTAAGGGGAAAAGAATTCATTGTCGTGCTATTTCCTATCAGATCACATTCATACCAATTATAATGGACTGATATGATTGATACTACTGCCAGATTGTAAAGTGAGGGAATGCTATTGTTTTTGTCACACATGTATGTCAAATAATACTAAAAATTCTTGGACGGCATCGTCCATGCAAAAGTTTAGTGCAATTTTTTGTACATAGTTTAACTAACAAGTTGAAAGAAACTATAATTGACCCTACAATATGTTTTTGCACATAGTACAGTTCTAAAAGCGGTACGGTTTAGCACTCGCCTAATAATAAAGTTTCTATGGCTAAACAAGTTACGTTTTTTCTTATGTCATTAGGTCATTGTCCATGACTAATTTCGGTTCAATCTAAAACCGGAACAAAAATGATCATTTCGAATGACAAGCTAATTAAATAGCATTTTTGCAATTTCTAACATTTCCAAAAGAGAGAAATGATGTAAATCTCTCTCCAATTAAGTAATATCTTCCTGTCTTCAATTGGATCGCTAGAATCCACATGACTTCACATTTGAATACTCGGTGGTAGTGAAATCAAAGTACTTGGTACGTACATATGTGATTATCCTATGAATACTACTATGTAGCACCACAAATGCTTAGCACCCGTCTAGGTGACAGTGGGAACCACTGCCTAATCGTATGAATCAAAAGTAGTACCACTGTTGTTAGCTGTACTCTTATTTAATGCCTTAAGCTAGTAGGTCCTTAATTCTTTAACGTTTCGGAAATTTTGTCTCCTTATTTCATTTAATTAATGATGCCAATCAATACCTCTTTTCCTCCTGTATACGTGTGGGGAAAAAAAAAAGAAAGGAAGAAGAAGAAGAATTAACACTCTGCTTCAAATTTCTACAGTCGATAAAAGCAAAGCTTCATTTGGAATATAGAATGGTTTTTCTAGAACTATAATTTGTTTCGTTAATATGACAAGAACATGTCCCTTTCACGTGAAGAACAAAATTATTATTTTCACACAGTCACAGGTACCATATGATAGCGTATGAAAGTCATCAATGCCAGTTAACCTTAACCCGTGCCTATTACGGTACAATTCCTACTGCTCAGATTACAACACACTAATGTATGTATTAATGCACGTAATATATATGTAGATATGCTGACCTCCATGGATGAGTTTGGTTGACCGGGAGGAGGTGCCGGAGGAGAAGTCCTCGCGCTCGACAAGGCCGACGCGAAGGCCGCGGGTGGTGGCGTCCAGGGCAACTCCGCAACCGGTGGCGCCTCCGCCCACGACAAGGATGTCGAGCGGATTGGCTGAGCTAGACCCCATCAGAGCCGACTCCTGAACATCACGAGATGGAACAACGGCAAATGGGTCCGCAATTTTCTGCTTTATGGCGGTGAGGACTGATCCGCCGCCGCCGCGATCACTGGAGGAGATTGAGGTGTTGCCAAGGAGGGTGTAATAAACGGCGCCAGATGTGGCGGCGATTGCACCGAGCCGGCGGAGGCGTATGGCGGTGGCCATGAAGAGGATGACGAGTGATGATTACGGAGTATGGGAAATGATGTATAGTTATGGCTGTACACTCTTTAATCCTGTTGGAAAAGGTCGTGTCAGTAATCTGACAGGGGGAGAAATTTTAAAACAGTTGTGCCTGGTGTAGAGCACTTATTGTACACCCATACGCTCCTTGGGATTCCATAAGTATATTATAAAAAGGTTGAACC
>NW_019264175.1:0-802 GCF_002742605.1 Olea europaea var. sylvestris | reverse complement strand
TTGGAAGAAATGTTTGGTATGTACAGGCAGCATACAATATCATATGTGTCTGATCTATTTGACAACTTGAAGACAAACTTTGTTGAAGAATCAAGAGCCCTAAACCACGCGATGATTGACAACCAAAAGCTGTTGTTCGAAGAACAGACCAAATCGTTGCAAGATTACATGCAACATGGTTTACATTCGTACATAGATAATTCGTAATTCGTTGTCTGGTTTGTTTTAGAGTCATATGACTTACGAATCGCAAACACAAGAAGCTCATTCTCAGGTAGTTCTGCAAAGACAAAAAGAATTATTTCAATAGCAACAAGAGCAAATGTGGTGTTATGTGGATTCCAGTTTATGTTCCGTGAGATCATACATTGATGAACATACTGAGAATATGCAGAACGGATTATCTAACTGGGAATTGAACATAGAAGCTATTATAGGTTCCATGCAGCAAGATGTCCTTCCCCATACAAGTCCAAATCCTACTGATCATTGTTCACGAAATATTTCTTTCGATTTAAATTACCGCAAGTGTACGGGTCGTGACAAGTAATAAAGTGGACTTTAGAAGTACGAGTATCGTCCCACAGAGAAAGAGTAGTTCAATTTTATTTATTTTAGCCTTAACCGAAAATAATTGACTTAAGATGAATTTTAGAATTAAAAACCCTAATTTTGGGATAAATCCCCAAATTGAAAAACCCTAATTTCAAATCAAACCTTAATTACTCAAATTCACTTAACGAATGACTCAATTACGAAATGTTATGAAAATAAATGAAATGTATTGTCAATTTATGAAAAT
>NW_019264174.1:10884-12883 GCF_002742605.1 Olea europaea var. sylvestris | reverse complement strand
AAAAAAAAAAAAAAGGCTGTCGGCGGATCCAGCACGCGTGGCCGTGGGTGCTCACCAAGTGCTGGATCCGTCAGTGCCCACGTGCATTGTGAGAGGAGAACAACTTTCGGTACATTCTATTCGATACAAATGGAATTTTCCAAAAATGAAAATGCCATTGTTTATGAAAGTTGTGAAGGATATATTATCCAAAAAGTAAATGATACATGCAAAAATGTAAGTTCTTGTATTTCAATTGAATCCAAAATGTTATTCAAGAAAACATGAGAACTGGGACAATAACTAGACAAAAACTGATAAATGTAAAATTTTGCTGTCAACCAGGTAACGTGCAGAAAGAAACTAAACCTTGAAGCCTCTGCTGTTTCTTCTTCCTCTAGCTTGCTCTAATTTCCTTCCCTTGGCACGCACATAAGGCTTGGTATGGCTGTGTGGGACTCCGGGAGCTGGACCAAAGTGCTTCACCGCTTCACGAGATTTAGTAGGACCACTAAAAGTACCTGCACTACAGCAGCACGTTTGGCAAATTCAAGAAGGCTTTATATGAACAAAACACAAGTCATTAGCTGACTTCTGACCTGTGACATTATAACCACTAGGGCGAATTCAAAAGTTACTTCATATTTCAACTTGAAGATTCAATTTACAAAAGACTTGTTTGAGATTGTTCATAAGTTGTTAAAATAATATTGGTAGAAATGAATGAAGCCTATGGGGTAGTAGTTGTAGCTCCAACAAAAAGTATGGTTAAATTAAGGTTCGACCAACTTAAATTAGAATAATGCCACTAGTATATTAGGAGTTACATAATGGATTACATATAGATCAGATGTCAAAAAGAGAGTGAGAATTTTTTTAATATTTGGTTGAAGATATTTTGATCCAATTATATCTCAACACATTATTTGTATGTAAACCATTATATAAATCAGTATGTACATGTAACATAACCATTTAAATTATAGGTTGAGGAAATTCAAACATGCGCAAAATGTACAAATCCCAAAACATACATTAATACCCTATTCTTGATGTGCAACAATCCAATTATAAGTAGGATTGATTTTATTTCTTCTTCTTTCTTATTTCGAATATGATTTCTTTTTTCTTTCTTATTTAGAATGAAAAGACATATTACAATCCTCAAGAAGCCTTTGTCGACTTTTTTGACAAGACACAAGAAAGAAAAAAGTAGTGCTTTAAATTGACTTCTTTTCATTCTTCATGCTATTTTATCAATCATGTGCTAAAACAAAGGATTTTTTTCTTCTTTATTGATTAGAATAGGATTTCATCTTTCTTTTGTATTTGGATTTTAGTTCTCATTCTTTTTAGGATTTTAGATTAGTTTCCACATTAGTAAAATTAGGGAATTATTTTTCCTATATAAAGAAATGCTTCGTACACTTGTCAAGAATCAAATTCAATCAATTCAATATAAATAAGTTATTCTCTACAAATTTTCTAGGTGGCACTGTTAGAATTTAGGTGTGACCCGAATTTCTTGTTAAAATAATTATAGAGTTCTAATTGAAGTGCACATCAAAAGAAATTCTAATTTGAATGTTATTGTGAAATCATATTCAAGTTTAATAGTCAAATTCTAATTAGAGTTCTATTTAGAAGTCCTATTGATAGTTGAAATTTGTGTTGGATTTGAAAAGATCAAAATAAGGAAAAGTTTAGCATTTTATTTCATGTACAACTCTACTTGTAGGGATTGGATTGTTCCCTATAAATACTGGACTATTGTTTTAGATTTGTGAAGTTATAAAGCATTATTGTTGAAATTATATTGTTCTCTCCATTGGTTGTCAATAAGAAAATTACTCGATTCTTCTGCCAATCTTTCTTTTTGTTTTAATCTTATTCTTGCTTATGCTATCAAATACTTCATATCATATCAAACTTGCCTCTCCTTTTTTCCCAACAAGTGGTACCAGAGCTACAATTGAGAGTTTTGTTGGAAGTTTCTGTTATCGATTTCATTCATGAAGTA
>NW_019264174.1:0-4195 GCF_002742605.1 Olea europaea var. sylvestris | reverse complement strand
ATGCCGTGCGGTCGCATGGTTCAAGTGGCTCTTGCCACTTGAGTTTCGATAAGTGTCAGTGCGGTCGCACGAAATTTTTTTTTGTTAAATAATTAATAGTAAGAAAAAAATGATATCCCCAAAAAATCGACTTTTGACTAAAATTATGGTTTTCACTTGAGAAATTGACCCGGCTTTTAACGTCCCCCCTTTTTTTTTTTAAATAATTGACATGTGAAATTTAGAAAAAAAAGAATTTTCCTAGAAATGCGTGAATTTCACACCCAATTTCCCAAACTACTCCACTCAACCCGACTCGTGTGTACAGTGCTTGGACTCTTTTAACATGTATGGATGATCGACGACCACATAAAGAAAATATAAAATGAAATTGAAACAAAAATAATCCCTAATCTAAGTACAGAAAGTATAATAAATTAAATGAAAAAGGATACAGTGGGTTGCCTTCCACCCAGCGCTAGGTTATAGTCGATAGCTCGACTTTTCTGTAGCTGCTTCATTCTGGCGTCTCAAGTTGAACGGTGGACTTTTGGTTGGAGAAGTCACTGCCCCAGTAGTGTTTCAGTCTTTGCCCATTAACAGTGAAGGTACCCTTAGTCTCGTGGCTCACTTGTATAGCCCCATATGGTAGAACTTTCGTGACAGTATAAGGACCCGACCACCTTGATCTTAGTTTTCCTGGGAAAAGCTTGAGTCTCGAGTTATACAATAGCACTCTCTGCCCCACTTCAAACTCTCACCTCTGAATATGCATGTCGTGCCATTTCTTTGTTCGTTCCTTGTAAAGTTTTGAATTTTCATAAGCTTCCATTCTAAACTCATCTAACTTATTAAGTTGCAGCATACGCTTTTCACCGACAGCGCTCAAGTCCATATTCAACTGTTTCATCGACCAGTATGCCCGGTGCTCCATTTCTAGTGGCAGATGGCACGCTTTCCCAAAGACTAGGTGGTATGGAGACATGCCTATCGGGGTCTTGAATGGTGTTCTGTAAGCCCATAATGCATCGTTCAGCTTTTTAGACCAATCCTTTCTAGATGAATTCACAGTGACTTACAGTATTCTCTTCAGCTGCCGATTAGATACCTCAACTTGCCCGCTGGTTTGTGGATGATATGGAGTAGCAACGCGGTGTTTAACGCTATATTTATTCAGCAACTGCTCAAACTGGCGATTACAGAAATGCTTGCCCCCATCGCTGATTATAGCCCGTGGTGTACCATATCGGGTGAAAATGTATTTCTTCAAGAATCCAATTACTGTCTTTGAGTCATTTGTTGGCAATGCAATTGCGTCCACCCATTTTGATACGTAATCCACTGCCACCAAGATATACTGATTTGAAAACGAAGGGGGGAAAGGTCCCATGAAGTCAATTCCCCAAACATCAAATATCTCCACTTCCAAAATGTTGTTCAGTGGCATCTCATTCCTCCTCGAGATATTTCCAGTGCTTTGACATCTGTCACACCTCTTAACAAACTCAAATGTGTCTCTAAACAGTGTAGGCCAGTAGAAACCTGATTGTAGAATCTTTGCAGCTGTTTTTGAAGCCCCAAAGTGCCCTGCATAAGCAGATGAATGGCAGTGCTCGAGAATCTCATGTACTTCTTCCTCGGGTATGCATCTCCTTACTATCTGATCAGCTCCTCGCCTATAGAGAATTGGGTCCTCCCAAAAATAATACTTCAATTCGGCGAAGAACTTTTCCTTTTGGTGACTCGAGTAGTCCGGTGGTGGGATGGAATTGGCCAAGTAATTGACGATATCTGCATACCAAGGTGCTTCATCTACTTTCAACATTTGCTCATCTGGGAAGATCTCATTGATGTCCACTAATTCATCTGCCCCTCCAGGCTCCAATCGAGATAGGTGATCTGCTACTACATTCTCACTGCCCTTCTTGTCTCGTATCTCGATATCGAATTCTTGCAGCACTAGCACCCAACGAATCAACCTCAACTTTGCATCCTTCTTTGTGAGTAGATACTTGAATGCAGCATAATCTGTGTAGACTATAACTTTAGACCCGATAAGATATGACCTGAATTTGTCAAATGCATACACTAAGCCAATAGCTCATTTTCAGTGGTGGCATAATTGATTTGCGCTTCATTAAGAGTCCTACTTGCATAGTAAATTACGTGAAAGATTTTGTTTCTCCGTTGTCCCAATACTGTACCCACGGCGTGATCACTTGTATCACACATCAATTCAAAAGGGAGTTCCTAGTCTGGTGCCACAATTACTGGTGCTGTCGTAAGCTTCTCCTTTAAGGTGTTGAATGCTGTGAGGCATTCTTCATTAAACTCAAAGGTGACGTCTTTCATTAGCAGATTACATAACAGTTTAGTGACCTCCAAGAAATCTTTTATAAATCTCCTGTAGAACCCCGCATGTCCCTAGAAACTACGAACCCCTTTAACTGATGAAGGTGGTGGTAGCTTCTCAATAACTTGAATTTTTGCCTTGTCCACCTCAATTCCTTTTGATGAGATTCGATGCCCGAGTACAATGCCTTCTTGCACCATAAAGTGGCATTTCTCCCAATTTAAAACCAGGTTAGTCTCCTTGCATCTCTGTAAGACCAAATTTAGGTGCTCTAAACATTCATCGAATGAGGACCCAAACACTGAGAAGTCGTCCATGAAAACTTCAATAAACCTTTCAATCATATCGGAGAATATTGCCATCATACACCTCTAAAATGTGGTTGGGGCGTTACAAAGACCAAAAGGCATCCTACGATAAGCAAAAGTACCATAGGGACAGGTGAAAGTGGTCTTCTCCTGATCTCCTGGTGCGACAGGTATCTGATTATAGCCCGAGTATCCATCTAGGAAACAGTAATGTGAATGTCCAACCAATCTTTCTAACATCTGATCGATGAATGGGAGGGGGAAATGATCCTTTTGTGTGGCTGCATTGAGCTTGCGATAGTCGATGCAAACTCTCCATCCCGTAACTGTTCTGGTGGGAATTAATTCATTCTTCTCGTTTTTCACCACTGTGATTCCCCCTTTTTTGGGTACTACTTGAACCGGGCTAATCCATGCACTATCTGAAATTGGGTAAATAATTCCTGCATCCAATAATTTCAATATCTTTGCCCTGACCACTTCCATCATGTTCGGATTTAATCTTCTCCGACCCTCTATACTTGACTTGCAATTTTCCTCCATTAGAATCTTATGCATGCACAGAGAAGGGCTGATTCCTTTAATGTCAGCTATTGTCTACCCAATCGCCGTCTTGTTCTCTCTGAGTACCCTGAGCAATTTTTCTTCCTCAACCTCACTGACTGTATTCGAAATGATTACTGGAAGTGTATCAGACTCCCCCAAATATGCATATCTGAGATGTGGTGGTAATTGTTTGAGTTCCAGAACTGGTGGCTGCTGAACTGAAGGTAATGAATTTGTGTTTCCCATCCCCAGTTCCTCGAAGTGCCTCTTTCGTGTGTATGGCGGGTTGGTCTCCAAAAATCTTGCACATGTTTCAACTTCAAAAGACTCTGACTGGATTGATTGGGATTGTGCAATACATGCCTCATAGGCATCAGATGGACCGTGTAGTAAGAATGTTTCTTGTACTGCCTTGTCAATAATGTCAACTTGATAACAGTTGTCAGATTCTGCTGGTAGTTTCATTGCCTTGAATACATTGAATGATATCTGCTCCTCTCCCAATCTTAAAATCAACTGACTTCTTTGAACATCAATTAACGCTCTTCCTGTTGCCAGAAATGGTCTGCCAAGTATTAATGGGACGTCCTTGTCCTCTTCCATGTCCAGGATAAAAAAATCCGCTGGGAATATGAACTTCTCAACCTTGATAAGCACATCTTCAATTATTCCTCTGGGATGTGTCAGTGACCTATCAGCCAGCTGAAGTGTCACAGTGGTTGCTTTAGCTTCTCCCAAACCGAGTTTTCTGAAAATAGACAAAGGCATTAAATTAATACTTGCACTGAGGTCACATAATTCTTTATTAAAATATACTTCACCAATTGTGCAAGGAACAGTAAAATTCCCTGGATCTTTTAGTTTTGGTGGAAGCTTATTCTAGATTCTGGCACTACATTCCTCAATAAGCATAACTGTCTCATGAGCTTCCAGCTTGCGTTTATTTGATATGATATCCTTCAGAAATTTCGCGTAGCTAGGCATCTGGAACAGTGCATCAGCTAGTGGG
>NW_019264173.1:10006-12883 GCF_002742605.1 Olea europaea var. sylvestris | reverse complement strand
GGGGACAATTTCGTCATTTTTCGCGACGGTGTCGTAATGGGCTAAAATTTGACAGATTGATCGGAAACAAAAATCGCGCTGAGGGCAATTTCGTCATTTTTCACGACGGTGTCGGAATGAGCTAAAATTGGACAGGATGATAGGAAACAAAAACGGCGCCGGCGGCAATTTCGTCATTTTTCGCGACGGTGTCGTAATGGGCTAAAATTTGACAGATTGAATAGAAACAAAAATCGTGCCAGGGGCAATTTTGTCATTTTTCGCGACGATGTCGGAATGGGCTAAAATTTGACAGGTTGATCGGAAACAAAAATTGCGTCGGGGGCAATTTCATCACTTTTCGCGACAGTTTCGAAATGGGCTAAAATTTGACAGATTGATTGGAAACCAAAATCGTGCCCGGGGCAATTTCGTCTTTTTTTTGTGACGTTGTCGGAATGGGCTGAAATTTGGCAACAAAAATCGCGCCGGTGGCAATTTCGTCATTTTTCGCGACGGTGTCGGAATGGACTAAAATTTGAAAGATTGATCGGAAACAAAAATCGAGTCGGGGGTAATTTCGTCATTTTTCGCGACGGTGTTAGAATGGGCTAAAATTTGACAGATTGATCGGAAACAAAAATTGCACCTGGGGAATTTCGTCATTTTTCGCGACTTTGTCTGAATGGGCTAAAATTTTACAGGTTGATCGGAAACAAAAATCGCGCCGGGGGCAATTTCGTCATTTTCGCGATGGTTTCGGAATGGGCTAAAATTTGACAAGTTGATCAGAAACAAAAACTGCGCCAGGGCCAATTTCGTCATTTTTCACGACAGTGTCGGAATGGGCGAAAATTTGATAGATCGATCGGAAACAAAAATCAGGTCGGGGGCAATTTCGTCATTTTTTGTGACGGTGTCAGAATGGTCTAAAATTTGACAGGTCAATCGGAAACAAAAACCGCGCCGGGGTCAATTTCGTCATTTTTCGTGACGGTGTCGGAATGGGCTAAAATTTAACAGGTGGATCGGAAACAAAAATCGCGCCGGGGGCGATTTTGTCATTTTTCGCGACAGTGTCGTAATGGGCTAAAATTTGACAGATTGATCGGTAAAAAAATCGGGCCGGGTGCAATTTCGTCGTTTTTTGCGACGGTGTCGGAATAGGCTGAATTTGACAGGTTGATGGGAAACAAAAATCGCGCCGGGGGGCAATTTCGTCATTTTTCGCGACGGTGTCGGAATGGGCTAAAATTAAACAGGTTGATCGAAAACAAAAATCGCGCCAGTGGTGATTTCAACATTTTTCACGACGGTGTCGGAAATGGCCGAAATTTGGCAGATTAATGGGAATCAAAAATCGCGCCGGGGTCAATTTCGTCATTTTTCGCGACGGTGTCGTAATGGGACAAAATTTGACAGATTGATCGTAAACAAAAATCGCCCCGGGAGAATTTGGTCATTTTTCGCGACGGTGCCGGAATGGGCTAAAATTTGACAGGTTGATCGGAAACAAAAATCACACCGAGGGCAATTTCGTCATTTTTCTCGACTGTGTCGGAATGGGCTAAAATTTGACAGGATGATCGGAAACAAAAATCGCGCCGTGGGCGATTTCGTCATTTTTTCGCGACGGTGTCGTCATGTGCTAAAATTTGACAGATTGATAGGTAACAAAAATCGTGCCGGGGGCAATTTCGTCATTTTTCGCGACGGTGTCGGAATGGACTAAAATATGACAGATTGATCGGAAACAAAAATCGCGCTAGGGGTGATTTCGACATTTTTCGCGACGCTGTCGAAAATGGCTAAAATTTGGCAGATTGATGGGAAATAAAAATCGCGCCGGGAGCAATTTCGTCATTTTTTGCGACGATTTTGTAATGGGCTAAAATTTGACAGATTGATTGGAAACCAAAATCGTGCCCGGGGCAATTTCGTCTTTTTTTTGTGACGTTGTCGGAATGGGCTGAAATTTGGCAACAAAAATCGCGCCGGTGGCAATTTCGTCATTTTTCGCGACGGTGTCGGAATGGACTAAAATTTGAAAGATTGATCGGAAACAAAAATCGAGTCGGGGGTAATTTCGTCATTTTTCGCGACGGTGTTAGAATGGGCTAAAATTTGACAGATTGATCGGAAACAAAAATTGCACCTGGGGAATTTCGTCATTTTTCGCGACTTTGTCTGAATGGGCTAAAATTTTACAGGTTGATCGGAAACAAAAATCGCGCCGGGGGCAATTTCGTCATTTTTCGCGACGGTTTCGGAATGGGCTAAAATTTGACAAGTTGATCAGAAACAAAAACTGCGCCAGGGCCAATTTCGTCATTTTTCACGACAGTGTCGGAATGGGCGAAAATTTGACAGATAGATCGGAAACAAAAATTGCACCGGGGGCAATTTCGTCATCTTTCGGAACGGTGTCGGAATGGTCTAAAATTTGACAGGTCGATCGGAAACAAAAACCGCGCCGACAGCAATTTCGTCATTTTTCGTGACGGTGTCGGAATGGGCTAAAATTAAACAGGTTGATCGAAAACAAAAATCGCGCCAGTGGTGATTTCAACATTTTTCACGACGGTGTCGGAAATGGCCGAAATTTGGCAGATTAATGGGAATCAAAAATCGCGCCGGGGTCAATTTCGTCATTTTTCGCGACGGTGTCGTAATGGGACAAAATTTGACAGATTGATCGTAAACAAAAATCGCCCCGGGAGAATTTCGTCATTTTTCGAGACAGTGTCGGAATGGGCTAAAATTTGACTGATTGATCGGAAAAAAAAATCGCGCCGGGGGGAATTTCGTCATTTTTTGTGGCGGTGTCGGAATCGGCTAAAATTTGACTGATTGATGGGAAACAAAAATCGCGCCGGGGGCAATTTCGTCATTTTTCGC
>NW_019264173.1:0-3886 GCF_002742605.1 Olea europaea var. sylvestris | reverse complement strand
CCGTGGGCAATTTCGTCCTTTTTCGCGACGGTTTCGTAATGGGCTAAAATTTGACAGATTGATCGGAAACAAAAATCGCGCCGGCGGCAATTTCGTCATTTTTCACGACGGTGTCGGAATGGGCTAAAATTTTACAGGTTGATCGGAAATAAAAATCGCGCCGGGGGCAATTTCGTAATTTTTCGCGACGGTGTCGGAATGGGCAAAAATTTGACAAGTTGATCGGAAACAAAAACCGCGCCGGGGGCAATTTCGTCATTTTTCACGACAGTTCTGGAATGGGAGAAAATTTGACAGATCGATCGGAAACAAAAATCTCGCCGGGGGCAATTTCGTCATTTTTCGTGACGGTGTCGAAATGGTCTAAAATTTGACAGATCGATCGGAAACAAAAATCGCGCCGGGGGCAATTTCGTCATTTTTCGTGACGGTGTCGTAATGTGCTAAAATTTAACAGGTGGATTGGAAACAAAAATCGCACCGGGGGCAATTTTGTCATTTTTTGCGATAGTGTCGTAAAGGTCTAAAATTTGAAAGATTGATCGGTAACAAAAATCGGGCCAGGTGCAATTTCGTCGTTTTTCGCGACGGTGTCGGAATAGGCTGAATTTGACAGGTTGATGGGAAACGAAAATCGCGCCGTGGGCAATTTCGTCATTTTTCGCGACGGAGTCGAAATGGGCTAAAATTAGACTGGTTGATCGGAAACAAAAATCGCCCCAGGGGTGATTTCTACATTTTTCGCGATGGTGTCGGAAATGGCTGAAATTTGGCAGATTGATGGGAAATGAAAATCGATCCGGGAGCAATTTCGCCATTTTTTGCGACGGTGTCGTAATGGGCCAAAATTTGACAGATTGATAGGAAACAAAAATCGCGCCGGGAGAATTTCGTCATTTTTCGCGACGGTGTCGAAATGGGCCAAACTTTTACAGGTTGATCGGAAACAAAAATTGTTCCGGGGGCAATTTCGTCATTTTTCGCGACGGTGTCGGAATGGGCTAAAATTTGACAGGTTGATCGGAAACAAAAATCACGCCGAGGGCAATTTCATCACTTTTCGCCACGGTGTCGGAATGGGCTAAAATTTGACAGGATGATCGGAAACAAAAACCTCGCCGTGGGCGATTTCGTCATTTTTCACAACGGTGTCGTAATGTGCTAAAATTTGACAGATTGATCGGTAACAAAAATCGCACCTGGGGCAATTTCGTCATTTTTCGCGACGGTGTCGGAATGGACTAAAATATGACAGATTGATAGGAAACAAAAATCGCGCTAGGGGTGATTTCGACATTTTTCGCGACGGTGTCGGAAATGGCTGAAATTTGGCAGATTGATGGGAAATAAAAATCGCTCCGGGAGTAATTTCGCCATTTTTTGCGACGGTTTCGTAATGGGCTATAATTTGACAGATTGATAGGAAACAAAAATCGCGCCGGAGGCAATTTCGTCATTTTTTGCGACGGTGTCGGAACAGGCTAAAACTTGACAGGTTGATCGGAAACAAAAATCGCCCCGAGGGCAATTTCGTCATTTTTCGCGAATGGGCTAAAATTTTACTGATTCATCGTAAACAAAAATCGCGCCAGGGGCAATTTCGTCATTTTTCGCGACAGTGTCGGAACGGGCTAAAATTTGACAGGATGATTGGAAACAAAAACCTCGCCGTGGGCGATTTCGTCATTTTTCGCGACGGTGTTGTAATGGAGTAAATTTGACAGATTGATCGGGAACAAAAATCGCGCCGGGGGCAATTTCGTCGTTTTTCGCTTCGGTGTCGGAATGGGCTAAAATTTGACAGATTGATCGAAAACAAAAATTGCGCCGTGGCAATCTCGTCAGTTTCCGCGACGGTGTCGAAATGGGCTAAAATTTGACAGGTTGATGGGAAATAAAAATCGCGTCGTGGGTAATTTCGTCATTTTTCTCGACGGTGTCGGAATGGACCAAAATTAGACATGTTGATCGGAAACAAAAATCGCGCTGGGGGTGATTTCGACATTTTTCGCGACGGTGTCGAAAATGGCTGAAATTTGGCAGATTGATGGGAAATAAAAATCTCGTCGGAGGCAATTTTGTCATTTTTCGCGAAGGTTTCGTAATGGGCTAAAATTTGACAGATTGATCGGATACAAAAATCGCGCCGGAGGCAATTTCGTCATTTTTCGCGACGGTGTCGGAATGGGCTAAAATTTGACAGGTTGATCGGAAACAAAAATCGCCACGGGGGAAATTTCGTCATTTCTCGCGATTGTGTCGGAATGGGCAAAAATTTGACTGATTCATCGGAAACAAAAATCGCTCCAGGAGCAATTTCGTCATTTTTCGCGACGTTGTCGGAATGGACTGAAATTTGACAGATTGATCGGTAACAAAAATCGAGTCGGGGTCAATTTCGTCATTTTTCGCGATGGTGTTAGAATGGGCTAAAATTTGACAGATTGATCGGAAACATAAATCGTACCGGGGGAATTTCGTCATTTTTCGCGACGGTGTCGGAATGGCCTAAAATATGACAGATTGATTGGAAACAAAAATCGCGCTAGGGGTGATTTCGACATTTTTCGCGACAGTATTGGAAATGGCTGAAATTTTGCAGATTGATGGGAAATAAAAATCGCGTCGGGGACAATTTCGTCGTTTTTCGCGTCGGTGTCAGAATGGGCTAAAATTTGACAGATTGATCGGAAACAAAAATCGCGCCGGGGTAATTTCATTATTTTTCGCGACGGTGTCGGAATGGGCCAAAATTTAACAGGTTGATCGGAAACAAAAATCGCGGTAGGGGTGATTTTGACATTTTTCGCGACGGTGTCGGAAATGGCAGAAAATTGGCAGATTGATGGGAAATAAAAATCGGTCCGGGGGCAATTTCGTCATTTTTTGCGACGGTGTCGGAATGGGCAGAAATTTGACAGATTGATCGGAAACAAAAATCGCGTCGGGGCAATTTCGTCATTTTTCGCGATGGTGTCGGAATGGGCTAAAATTTGACAGGTTGATGGGAAATAAAAATCGCGCCGGGGGCAATTTCGTCATTTTTCGCGACGATGTCGGAATGGGCCAAAATTTGACAGGTTGATCGAAAACAAAAATCGTGCTAGGGTGATTTCGAAATTTTTCGTGACGGTGTCGGAAATGGCTGAAATTTGGCAGATTGATGGGAAATAAAAATCGTGCCGGGGGCAATTTAGTCATTTTTCGCGAAGGTTTCGTAATGGGATAAAATTTGACAGATTGATCGGAAACAAAAATCGCGCCGGAGGCAATTTCGTCATTTTTCGCGACGGTGTCGGAATGGACTAAAATTTGACAGGTTGATCGGAAACCAAAATCGCCCCGGGGATAATTTTGTAATTTTTTGCAATGGTGTCGAAATGGGCTAAAATTTCACTGATTCATCGGAAACAAAAATCGCGCCAGGGGCAATTTCGTCATTTTTTGCGACGTTGTCGGAATGGGCTGAAATTTGGTAGCAAAAATCGCTCCGGGTGTAATTTCGTTATTTTTCGCGACGGTGTCGGAATGGGACAAAATTTGACAGATTGATAGGAAACCAAATTCGCGCCAGGGGCGATTTCGTCATTTTTCACTACGGTGTCGGAATGGGCTAAAATTTGACAGATTGATCGGAAACAAAAAATCGCGCCGGGGGCAATTTCGTCATTTTTCGCGACGGTGTCGGAATTGGCCAAAATTTGATAGATTGATCGGAAACAAAAATCTCGCTAGGTGTAATTTCGTCATTTTTCGTGACGTTGTCGGAATGGGCTGAAATTTGGCAACCAAAATCGCTCCGGGGGCAATTTCGTCATTTTTTGCGACGGTGTCGGATGGCTAAAATTTGACAAATTGATCGGAAAAAAATCGCGCCAGGGGCAAT
>NW_019264172.1:11288-12884 GCF_002742605.1 Olea europaea var. sylvestris | reverse complement strand
CCGGGGGCCATTTCGTCATTTTTCTCGACTGTGTCGGAATTGGCTGAAATTTGACAGGTTTATCGGGAACAAAAAATGCGCCGAGTGTAATTTCGTCATTTTTCGCGACAGTGTCGGAATTGGCTGAATTTTGACTTATTGATCGGAAACAAAAATCGCGCCGGGGGCAATTTCGTCATTTTCTCGACTGTGTCGGAATTGGCTGAAATTTGGCAGTTTGATCTGAAGTAAAAATCGCGCCGGGGGCAATTTCGTCATTTTCTCGACTGTGTCGGAATTGGCTGAAATTTGGCAGTTTGATCTGAAGTAAAAATCGCGCCGGGGGCAATTTCGTCATTTTCTCGACTGTGTATGAATGGGCTCAAATTTGACAGCTTGATCGGGAACAAAAATAGCGCCGGGTGTAATTTCGTCATTTTCCACGACTGTGTCGGAATTGGCTAAAATTTGAATGGTTGATCGGAAAAAAATTCGCGCCGGGGGCAATTTCGTCATTTTCCTCGACTGTGTCGAAATTGGCTGAAATTTGGCTGTTTGATCGGAAATAAAAATCGCGCCGGCGGCAATTTCGTCATTTTTCTCGACCGTGTCGAAATGGGCTCAAATTTGACAGGTTTATCGGGAACAAAAATCGCGTCGGGTGTAATTTCGTCATTTTTCGCGACTGTGTCGGAATTGATTAAAATTTGACTTGCTGATCGAAAACAAAAACTGCGCTGGGGACAATTTCGTCGTTTTTTTCGACTGTGTCGGAATTGGTTTAAATTTGGCAGTTTGATCTGAAATAAAAATCGCGCCGGGGGCAATTTCGTCATTTTTCTCGACTGTGTCAGAATGGGCTCAAATTCGACAGGATGATCGGGAACAAAAACCGCGCCGGGTGTAATTTCTTCATTTTTCGCGACTGTGTCGGAATGGGCTAAAATTTGACAGGTTGATCGGAAACAAAAACCGCGCAGGGGGCAATTTCGTCATTTTTCACGACTGTATCAGAATTTGCCAAAATTTGACAGGTTGATCGGAAACAAAAAATCGCGCCGGAGGCTATTTCGTCTTTTTTCGCGACTGTGTCAGAATTGGCTAAAATTTGACAGGTTGATCGGAAACAAAAAATCGCGTCGGGGGCAATTTCGTCATTTTTTCCGACTGTGTAGGAATGGGCTAAAATTTGACAGGTTGATCGGAAACAAAAATCGTGCAGGTGGCGATTTTGTCATTTTTCGCGACTGCGTCGGAATGAGCTCAAATTTGACTGGTTGATCGGGAGGAAAAACCGCACCATGTGTAATTTCGTCATTTTTCGCGACTGTGTCGGAATTGGGTAAAATTTGATTGGTTGATCCGAAAGAAAAATCGCGCCGGGGGCAATTTCGTCATTTTTCTCGACTGTGTCGGAATTGGCTGAAATTTGGCTGTTTGATCGGAAATAAAAATCGCGCCGACGGCAATTTAGTCATTTTTCTCAACTGTGTCAGAATGGGCTCAAATTTGATAGGTTGATCGGGAACAAAAATAGCACCGGGTGTAATTTCGTCATTTTTCGCGACTGTGTCGGAATTGGCTAAAATTTGACAGGTTGATCGGAAACAAAAATCG
>NW_019264172.1:0-11252 GCF_002742605.1 Olea europaea var. sylvestris | reverse complement strand
GCCGGGGGCAATTTCGTCATTTTTCTCGACTGTGTCGGAATTGGCTGAAATTTGACAGGTTTAACGGTGACAAAAATCGCGCCAGGTGTAATTTCATCATTTTTCGCGACAGTGTCGGAATTGG
This sequence comes from Olea europaea var. sylvestris, assembly GCF_002742605.1. Taxonomy (NCBI): domain Eukaryota; kingdom Viridiplantae; phylum Streptophyta; class Magnoliopsida; order Lamiales; family Oleaceae; genus Olea; species Olea europaea. The sequence continues at coordinate 11,128 of NW_019264172.1, read as the reverse complement.
CTGAAATTTGACTTGTTGATCTGAAACAAAAATCGCGCCGGGGCAATTTCGTCATTTTTCTCGACTGTGTCGGAATTGGCTGAAATTTGGCAGTTTGATCTGAAATAAAAGTCGCGCTGGGGGCAATTTCGCCATATTTCTTGACTGTGTCGGAATGGGCTCAAATTTGACAGGTTGATCGGAAACACAAATCGCGCCGGGGCAATTTCTTCATTTTTCTCAACTGCCGGAATTGGCTAAAATTTGACAGGTTGATCGGAAACAAAAATCGCGCCGGGGGCAATTTCATCATTATTTCTTGACTGTGTCGGAATGGGCTCAAATTTGACATGTTTATCGGGAACAAAAATCGCGCCGGGTGTAATTTCGTCATTTTTCGCGACTGTGTCGGAATTGACTAAAATATAACTTGTTGATCGGAAACAAAAACCGCGCCGGGGGGTAATTTCGTCATTTTTCTCGACTGTGTCGGAATGGGCTGAAATTTGACAGGTTTATCGGGAACAAAAATCGCGCCGGGTGTAATTTCGTCATTTTTCGCGACTGTGTCGGAATGAGGTCAAATTTGACTGGTTGATCGGGAACAAAAAACGCGCCGAGTGTAATTTCATCATTTTTCGCGACTGTGTCGGAATTGACTAAAATTTGACTTGTTGGTCGGAAACAGAAACCGCGTCGGGCGCAATTTCATGATTTTTTTCGACTGTGTCGGAATTGGCTGAAATTTGGCAGTTTGATTGGAAATAAAATCGGGCCGGCGGCAATTTCGTCATTTTTCGCGACTGTGTCGGAATTGGCTAAAATGTGATAGGTTGATCGGAAACAAAAATCGCGCCGGGGGCAATTTCGTCATTTTTCTCGACTTTGTCGAAATGGGCTCAAATTTGACAGGTTGATCGGGAACAAAAACCGCGCCGGGTGTAATTTCGTCATTTTTTGCGACTGTGTCGGAATTGGATAAAATTTAATTGGTTAATCGGAAACAAAAATCACGCCGGGGGCAATTTTCGTCATTTTTCTCGACTCTGTCGGAATTGGCTGAAATTTGGCAGTTTGATCGGAAATAAAAATAGCGCCGACGGCAATTTAGTCAATTTTCTCGACTGTGTCCGAATGGGCTTAAATTTGACAGGTTGATCGGGAACAAAAATAGCGCCGGGCGTAATTTTTCTCATTTTTCGCGACTGTGTCGGAATTGGATAAATTTGACTGGTTGATCGGAAACAAAAATCACGCCGGGGGAATTTCGTCATTTTTCTCGACTGTGTCGGAATGGGCTCAAATTTGACAGGTTGATCGGGGACAAAAACTGCGCCGGGTTTAATTTCGTCATTTTTCGCGACTGTGTCGAAATTTGCTGAAATTTGATTGGTTGATCAGAAACAAAAATCGCGCCGAGGGCAATTTCGTCATTTTTCTCGACTGTGTCGGAATTGGTTGAAATTTGACAGGTTTATTGGGAACAAAAATCGCGCCGGGTGTAATTTCGTCATTTTTCGCGACTGTGTCGGAATTGACTGAAATTTGACTTGTTGATCGGAAACAAAAACCACGCCAGGGGCAATTTCGTCATTTTTTTCGACTGTGTCGAAATTGGCTGAAATTTTGCTGTTTCATCGGAAATAAAAATCGCGCCGGTGGCAATTTCGTCATTTTTCTCGACTGTGTCGGAATTGGTTGGAATTTGACAGGTTTATCGGGAATAAAAATCGCGCCGGGTGTAATTTCGTCATTTTTTGCGACTGTGTCGGAATTGACTGAAATTTGACTTGTTGATCGGAAACAAAAACCGCGCCAGGGGCAATTTCGTCATTTTTCTCGACTGTGTCGGAATTGACTGAAATTTGACTTGTTGATCGGAAACAAAAACCGCGCCAGGGGCAATTTCGTCATTTTTCTCGACTGTGTCGGAATTAGCTGAAATTTTGCTGTTTGATCGGAAATAAAAATCGCGCCGGCGGCAAGTTCTTCATTTTTCTCGACTGTGTCGGAATTGGTTGAAATTTGACAGGTTTATCGGGAACAAAAACCGCGCCAGGTTTAATTTCGTCATTTTTCGCGACTGTGTCGGAATTGACTGAAATTTGACTTGTTGATCGGAAACAAAAACCGTGCCAGGGGCAATTTCGTCATTTTTCTCGACTATGTCGGAATTTGCTGAAATTTTGCTATTTGATCGGAAATAAAAATCGTGCCGGCGGCAATTTCGTCATTTTTCTCGACTGTGTTGGAATGGGCTCAAATTTGACAGGTTTATCGAGAACAAAAATCGCGCCGGGTGTAATTTCGTCATTTTTCGCGACTGTGTCGGAATTGACTAAAATTTGACTTGTTGTCGGAAACAAAAATCGCGCCGGGGGCTATTTCGTCATTTTTCTCGACTGTGTCGGAATTGGCTGAAATTTGACAGGTTTATCGGGAACAAAAACTACGCCGGGTGTAATTTCGTCATTTTTCGCGATAGTGTCGGAATAGGCTGAAATTTTACTTGTTGATCGGAAACAAAAATCGCGCCCGGGGCAATTTCGTCATTTTTCTCGACTGTGTCGGAATTGGCTGAAATTTGACAGGTTTATCGGGAACAAAAACTACGCCGGGTGTAATTTCGTCATTTTTCGCGACTGTGTCGGAATTGACTGCAATTTGACTTGTCGATCGGAAACAAAAATCGCGCCGGGGGCAATTTCGTCATTTTTCTCGACTGTGCCGGAATTGGCTGAAATTTGGCAGTTTGATCTGAAGTAAAAATCGCGCCGAGAGCAATTTCGTCATTTTTCTCGACTGTGTCGGAATGGGCTCAAATTTGACAGGTTGATCGGGAACAAAAATCGCGCCGGGTGTAATTTCGTCACTTTTCACGACTGTGTCGGAATTGACTGCAATTTGACTTGTCGATCGGAAACAAAAATCGCCCCGGGGGCAATTTCGTCATTTTTCTCGACTGTGCCGGAATTGGCTGAAATTTGGCAGTTTGATCTGAAATAAAAATCGCGCCGGGGGGCAATTTCGTCATTTTTCTCGATTGTGTCGGAATGGGCTCAAATTTGACCGAATGATCGGAAACAAAGATCGCGCCGGGTGTAATTTCGTCATTTTTCGCGACTGTGTCGGAATTGACTGCAATTTGACTTGTCGATCGGAAACAAAAATCGCCCCGGGGGCAATTTCGTCATTTTTCTCGACTGTGTCGGAATGGGCTAAAATTTGACAGGTTGATCGGAAACAAAAATCGCGCCGGGTGTAATTTCGTCACTTTTCACGACTGTGTCGGAATTGACTGCAATTTGACTTGTCGATCGGAAACAAAAATCGCCCCGGGGGCAATTTCGTCATTTTTCTCGACTGTGTCGGAATGGGCTAAAATTTGACAGGTTGATCGGAAACAAAAATCGCGCCGGGTGTAATTTCGTCACTTTTCACGACTGTGTCGGAATTGACTGCAATTTGACTTGTCGATCGGAAACAAAAATCGCCCCGGGGGCAATTTCGTCATTTTTCTCGACTGTGTCGGAATGGGCTAAAATTTGACAGGTTGATCGGAAACAAAAATCGCGCCGGGTGTAATTTCGTCACTTTTCACGACTGTGTCGGAATTGACTGCAATTTGACTTGTCGATCGGAAACAAAAATCGCCCCGGGGGCAATTTCGTCATTTTTCTCGACTGTGTCGGAATGGGCTAAAATTTGACAGGTTGATCGGAAACAAAAATCGCGCCGGGTGTAATTTCGTCACTTTTCACGACTGTGTCGGAATTGACTGCAATTTGACTTGTCGATCGGAAACAAAAATCGCCCCGGGGGCAATTTCGTCATTTTTCTCGACTGTGTCGGAATGGGCTCAAATTTGACAGGTTGATCGGGAACAAAAACCGCGCCGGGTGTAATTTCGTCATTTTTTGCGACTGTGTCGGAATTGGATAAAATTTAATTGGTTAATCGGAAACAAAAATCACGCCGGGGGCAATTTTCGTCATTTTTCTCGACTCTGTCGGAATTGGCTGAAATTTGGCAGTTTGATCGGAAATAAAAATAGCGCCGACGGCAATTTAGTCAATTTTCTCGACTGTGTCCGAATGGGCTTAAATTTGACAGGTTGATCGGGAACAAAAATAGCGCCGGGTGTAATTTTTCTCATTTTTCGCGACTGTGTCGGAATTGGATAAATTTGACTGGTTGATCGGAAACAAAAATCACGTCTGGGGTAATTTCGATATTTTTCTCGACTGTGTCGGAATGGGCTCAAATTTGACAGGTTGATCGGGAACAAAAACTGCGCCGGGTTTAATTTCGTCATTTTTCGCGACTGTGTCGAAATTTGCTGAAATTTGATTGGTTGATCGGAAACAAAAATCGCGCCGGGGGCAATTTCGTCATTTTTCTCGACTGTGTCGAAATTGGCTGAAATTTTGCTGTTTGATCGGAAATAAAAATCGCGCCGGCGGCAATTTCGTCATTTTTCTCGACTGTGTCGGAATTGGTTGGAATTTGACAGGTTTATCGGGAATAAAAACCGCGCCGGGTGTAATTTCGTCATTTTTCGCGACTGTGTCGGAATTGACTAAAATTTGACTTGTTGGTCGGAAACAGAAACCGCGTCGGGCGCAATTTCATGATTTTTCTCGACTGTGTCGAAATTGGCTGAAATTTTGCTGTTTGATCGGAAATAAAAATCGCGCCGGCGGCAATTTCGTCATTTTTCTCGACTGTGTCGGAATTGGTTGGAATTTGACAGGTTTATCGGGAATAAAAACCGCGCCGGGTGTAATTTCGTCATTTTTTACGACTGTGTCGGAATTGACTGAAATTTGACTTGTTGATCGGAAACAAAAACCGCGCCAGGGGCAATTTCGTCATTTTTCTCGACTATGTCGGAATTGGCTGAAATTTTGCTATTTGATCGGAAATAAAAATCGTGCCGGCTGCAATTTCGTCATTTTTCTCGACTGTGTTGGAATGGGCTCAAATTTGACAGGTTTATCGGGAACAAAAATCGCGCCGGGTGTAATTTCGTCATTTTTCGCGACTGTGTCGGAATTGACTAAAATTTAACTTGTTGATCGGAAACAAAAACCGCGCCGGGGGCCATTTCGTCATTTTTCTCGACTGTGTCGGAATTGGCTGAAATTTGACAGGTTTATCGGGAACAAAAACTGCGCCGGGTGTAATTTCGTCATTTTTCGCGATAGTGTCGGAATTGGCTGAAATTTTACTTGTTGATCGGAAACAAAAATCGCGCCGGGGGCAATTTCGTCATTTTTCTCGACTGTGTCGGAATTGGCTGAAATTTGGCAGCTTGATCTGAAGTAAAAATCGCGCCGGGAGCAATTTCGTCATTTTTCTCGACTGTGTCGGAATGGGCTCAAATTTGACAGGTTGATCGGGAACAAAAATCGCGCCGGGTGTAATTTCGTCACTTTTCACGACTGTGTCGGAATTGACTACAATTTGACTTGTCGATCGGAAACAAAAATCGCCCCGGGGGCAATTTCGTCATTTTTCTCGGCTGTGTCGGAATTGGCTGAAATTTGGCAGTTTGATCTGAAATAAAAATCGCGCCGGGGTGCAATTTCGTCATTTTTCTCGATTGTGTCGGAATGGGCTCAAATTTGACCGAATGATCGGAAACAAAGATCGCGCCGGGTGTAAATTCGTCATTTTTCGAGATTGTGTCGGAATTGGCTAAAATTTGATTGGTTGATCGGAAACAAAAATCACGCCGGGGGCAATTTCTTCATTTTTCTCGACTGTGTCGGGATTGGCTGAAATTTGGCAGTTTGATCTGAGATAAAAATATCGCCGGGGGCAATTTCGTTATTTTTCTCGACTGTATCGGAATGGGCTCAAATTTGACAGGTTTATCGGGAACAAAAACCGCGCCGAGTGTAATTTCCTCATTTTTCGCGGCTATTTTGGAAGTGACTTAAATTTGACTTGTCGATCGAAAACAAAAACCGCGACGAGGGCAATTTCGTCCTTTTTCTCGACTGTATCGAAATTGGCTGAAATTTGGCAGTTTGATCGGAAATAAAAATCGCGCCGGCGGCAATTTCATCATTTTTCGCGACGGTGTCGGAATTGGCTAAAATTTGACAGGTTGATCGGAAACAAAAATCGCGCCGGGGGCAATTTCGTCATTTTTCTCGACTGTGTCAGAATGGGCTCAAATTTGACTGGTTGATCGGGAATAAAAATATCACCGGGTGTAATTTCGTCATTTTCCGCGACTGTGTCGAAATTGGCTTAAATTTGACTGGTTGATCGAAAACAAAAATCGCGCCGGGGCAATTTCGTCATTTTTCTCGACTGCGTCGGAATTGGCTGAAATTTGACAGGTTGATCGGAAACAAATATAGGGTCGGGTGTAATTTCGTCATTTTTCGCGACTGTGTCGGAATTGGCTAAAATTTGATTGGTTGATCGTAAACAAAAATCGCGCCGAGGGTAATTTCGTCATTTTTCTCGACTGTGTTGGAATTGGCTGAAATTTGACAGGTTGATCGGAAACAAAAACCGCGCCGGGGGCAATTTCCTCATTTTACGGAATTGGCTGAAATTCGACAGGTTTATCGGGAACAAAAACCGCGCCGGGGGCAATTTCCTCATTTTACGGAATTGGCTGAAATTCGACAGGTTTATCGGGAACAAAAACCGCGCCGGGGGCAATTTCCTCATTTTACGGAATTGGCTGAAATTCGACAGGTTTATCGGGAACAAAAACCGCGCCGGGGGCAATTTCCTCATTTTACGGAATTGGCTGAAATTCGACAGGTTTATCGGGAACAAAAACCGCGCCGGGGGCAATTTCCTCATTTTACGGAATTGGCTGAAATTCGACAGGTTTATCGGGAACAAAAACCGCGCCGGGGGCAATTTCCTCATTTTACGGAATTGGCTGAAATTCGACAGGTTTATCGGGAACAAAAACCGCGCCGGGGGCAATTTCCTCATTTTACGGAATTGGCTGAAATTCGACAGGTTTATCGGGAACAAAAACCGCGCCGGGGGCAATTTCCTCATTTTACGGAATTGGCTGAAATTCGACAGGTTTATCGGGAACAAAAACCGCGCCGGGGGCAATTTCCTCATTTTACGGAATTGGCTGAAATTCGACAGGTTTATCGGGAACAAAAACCGCGCCGGGGGCAATTTCCTCATTTTACGGAATTGGCTGAAATTCGACAGGTTTATCGGGAACAAAAACCGCGCCGGGGGCAATTTCCTCATTTTACGGAATTGGCTGAAATTCGACAGGTTTATCGGGAACAAAAACCGCGCCGGGGGCAATTTCCTCATTTTACGGAATTGGCTGAAATTCGACAGGTTTATCGGGAACAAAAACCGCGCCGGGGGCAATTTCCTCATTTTACGGAATTGGCTGAAATTCGACAGGTTTATCGGGAACAAAAACCGCGCCGGGGGCAATTTCCTCATTTTACGGAATTGGCTGAAATTCGACAGGTTTATCGGGAACAAAAACCGCGCCGGGGGCAATTTCCTCATTTTACGGAATTGGCTGAAATTCGACAGGTTTATCGGGAACAAAAACCGCGCCGGGGGCAATTTCCTCATTTTACGGAATTGGCTGAAATTTGACAGGTTGATCGGAAACAAAAATCGCGCCGAGGGTAATTTCGTCATTTTTCTCGACTGTGTCGGAATGGGCTCAAATTTGACCGAATGATCGGAAACAATGATCGCGCCGGGTGTAATTTCATCATTTTTCGCTACTGTGTGGAATTGACTAAAATATAACTTGTTGATCGGAAACAAAAACCGCGCCGGGGGCAATTTCGTCATTTTACGGAATTGGCTGAAATTCGACAGGTTTATCGGGAACAAAAACCGCACCGGGTGTAATTTCGTCATTTTTCGCGACGGTGTCGGAATTGGCTGAAGCTTGACTTGTTGATCGGAAACAAAAATTGCGCCGGGGGCAATTTCGTCATTTTTCTCGACTGTGTCGGAATGGGCTCAAGGTTGACAGGTTTATCGGGAACAAAAGTCGCGACGGGTGTAATTTCGTCATTTTTCGCGACTGTGTCGGAATTGACTAAAATTTGACTTGTTGATCGGAAACAAAAATCGCGCCGGGGGCAATTTCGTCGTTTTTTTCGACTGTGTCGGAATTGGTTGAAATTGGGCAATTTGATCTGAAATAAAAATCGCGCTGGGGGCAATTTCATCATTTTTCTCGACTGTGTCGGAATGGGCTCAAATTTGACAGGATGATCGGGAACAAAAACTGCGCCGGGTGTAATTTCGTCATTTTTCCCGACTGTGTCGGAATGTGCTAAAATTTGACAGGTTGATCGGAAACAAAAATCGCGCCGGGGGCAATTTCGTCATTTTTCACGTCTGTATCGGAATTTGTTAAAATTTGACAGGTTGATCGGAAACAAAAAATCGCGTCGGGGGCTATTTCGTCTTTTTTCGCGACTGTGTCAGAATTGGCTAAAATTTGACAGGTTGATCGGAAACAAAAAACCGCGTCGGGGGCAATTTCGTCATTTTTCACGACTGTGTCGGAATGGGCTAAAATTTGACAGGTTGATCGGAAACAAAAATCGTGCAGGTGGATATTTTGTCATTTTTCGCGACTACGTCGGAATGACCTCAAATTTGACTGGTTGATCGGGAGAAAAAACCGCGCCGTGTGTAATTTCGTCATTTTTCGCGACTGTGTCGGAATTGGCTAAAATTTAATTGGTTGATCCGAAAGAAAAATCGCGCCGGGGGCAATTTCGTCATTTTTCTCGACTGTGTCAGAATTGGCTGAAATTTGGCTGTTTGATCGGAAATAAAAATCGCGCCGACGGCAATTTAGTCATTTTTCTCGACTGTGTCGGAATGGGCTCAAATTTGATAGGTTGATCGGGAAGAAAAATAGCACCGGGTGTAATTTCGTAATTTTTCTCGACTGTGTCGGAATTGGCCGAAATTTGACAGGTTTAACGGTGACAAAAATCGCGCTGGGTGTAATTTCGTCATTTTTCGCGAAAGTGTCGGAATTGGCTGAAATTTGACTTGTTGATCGGAAACAAAAACCGCGTCGGGGCAATTTCGTCATTTTTCTCGACTGTGTCGGAATGGGCTCAAATTTGACAGGTTGATCGGAAACAAAAATCGCGCCGTGGGCAATTTCGTCATTTTTCGCGACTTTGTCGGAATGGGCTAAAATTTGGCAGGTTGATCGGAAACAAAAATCGCGCCGTGGGCAATTTCGTCATTTTTCGCGACTTTGTCGGAATGGGCTAAAATTTGGCAGGTTGATCGGAAACAAAAATCGCGCCGGGGCAATTTCTTCATTTTTCTCAACTGCCGGTATTGGCCAAAATTTGACAGGTTGATCGGAAACAAAAATCGCGCCGGGGGCAATTTCGTCATTTTCTCGACTGTGTCGGAACGGGCTCAAATTTGACAGGTTGATAGGGAACAAAAACAGCATAGGGCGTAATTTCGTCATTTTCTGCCACTGTGTCGGAATTGGCTAAAATTTCACTGGTTGATCGGAAACAAAAATCGCGCCGGGGGCAATTTCGTCATTTTTCTCGACTGTGTCGGAATTGGCTGAAATTTCGCAGTTTGATCGGAAATAAAAATCGCGCCTGCGGCAATGTCGTCATTTTTCTCGACTGTGTCGGAATGGGCTCAAATTTGACATATTTATCGGGAACAAAAATCGCGCCGGGTGTAATTTCGTCATTTTTCGCGACTGTGTCGGAATTGACTAAAATATAACTTGTTGATCGGAAAAAAAAATCACGCCGGGGGTAATTTCGTCATTTTTCTCGACTGTGTCGGAATTGGCAGAAATTTGGCAGTTCGATTGGACCTAAAAAACGCGCCGGCGGCAATTTCGTCATTTTTCTCGACTGTGTCGGAATGGGCTGAAATTTGACAGGTTTATCGGGAACAAAAATCGCGCCGGGTGTAATTTCGTCATTTTTCGGGACTGTGTCGGAATTGACTAAAATTTGACTTGTTGGTCGGAAACAGAAACCGCGTCGGGCGCAATTTCATGATTTTTCTCGACTGTGTCGGAATTGGCTGAAATTTGGCAGTTTGATTGGAAATAAAAATCGGGCCGGCGGCAATTTCGTCATTTTTCTCGACTGTGTCGAAATGGGCTCAAATTTGACAGGTTGATCGGGAACAAAAACCGCGCATGGTGTAATTTCGTCATCTTTTGCGACTGTGTCGGAATTGGCTAAAATTTGATTGGTTGATCGGAAACAAAAATCACGCCGGGGGCAATTTTCGTCATTTTTCTCGACTGTGTCGGAATTGGCTGAAATTTGGCAGTTTGATTGGAAATAAAAATCGCGCCGACGGCAATTTAGTCGATTTTCTCGACTATGTCGGAATGGGCTTAAATTTGACAGGTTGATCGGGAACAAAAATAGCGCCGGGTATAATTTCGTCATTTTTCGCGACTGTGTCGGAATTGGCTAAAATTTGACTGGTTGATCGGAAACAAAAATCACGCCGGGGGCAATTTTCGTCATTTTTCTCGACTGTGTCGGAATGGGCTCAAATTTGACAGGTTGATCGGGAACAAAAACTGCGCCGGGTTTAATTTCGTCATTTTTCGTGACTGTGTCGAAATTTGCTGAAATTTGATTAGTTGATCGGAAACAAAAATCGCGCCGGGGGGAATTTCGTCATTTTTCTCGACTGTGTCGGAATGGGCTCAAATTTGACAGGTTGATCGGGAACAAAAACTGCGCCGGGTTTAATTTCGTCATTTTTCGCGACTGTGTCGAAATTTGCTGAAATTTGATTGGTTGATCGGAAACAAAAACCGCGCCGGGGGCAATTTCGTCATTTTTCTCGACTGTGTCGGAATTGGCTGAAATTTTGCTGTTTGATCGGAAATAAAAATCGCTCCGGCGGCAATTTCGTCATTTTTCTCGACTCTGTCGGAATGGGCTCAAATTTGATAGGTTTATCAGGAACAAAAATCGCGCCAGGTGTAATTTCGTCATTTTTCGCGACTGTGTCAGAATTGACTAAAATTTGACTTGTTGATCGGAAACAAAAACAGCGCCGGGGGCCATTTCGTCATTTTTCTCGACTGTGTCGGAAATGGTTGAAATTTGACAGGTTTATCGGGAACAAAAACCGCGCC
>NW_019264171.1:20722-22459 GCF_002742605.1 Olea europaea var. sylvestris | reverse complement strand
TCCATTGTTTGACATATGATTGTTATCAGGTTCATTGTAGTATATGTTATGGTTTCCACAACTTTATGATATACTTGTTCTCGTTTTTAGAGTTTCCTTATTTTTAGCAACGCATTGTATTTGCTTGTCTTAAATCTTATATCATTCTACAGGTGTTTGATATAGTAACTTGTAGAGGTTTATTATCATGTTTGGAATATATTCTAGTTCTAATAATTTTAGGCTGGTGTGGAAAGTTTGTGACTAGTTCAAGCTAACATTTTTTTCACAAAATTAGATTGATAATCTCCATGCCTTGTGCTTGATGGAGCCCACATGAATAAAGTTAAATCCTGTGATTGACAAAGGGAATGAATCCTAGAATGCAAATTTATTGCTAATATGAACATGCATTGCATACGGTGTAAAATGCCTATCATTAACAAAGGGACTGAATACTGGAATGTAAATCTAGATTATTAACAATCTTGAGAGACCTTGACAATGTAGAAATTACAGAGAATCGTGGTGTCTATTAAATGTTCTCATAAATTGGAGCTATCTGCACTATTCAAGCGAATTTTTTGCATGAATTGAATGACATGCCTAACCATCGCATACGCACAAACTTCACATGGGTTCCGCCAGCCTTAGCCTTACATTTGATTTGCTTGATGGACTCTCTGATTATATCTTCTTTATCACAATTTTTTTTTGTTTGCAAAAATCCTGTTTACACATGCAATAATAAAAACAACATCACCATCATTTCCTTCAAATGTTAAGATTTCTTACTCTTAAGATTATCAGCAATGATAGTAAGACATTTATTATGAAGTAAATGTGTCCAAATAAACCTTCCATGCTAAGATCACAAGATTGTGTCACCTTGATTGGGTAAATGTTGATAGTAGTCAAATGTTGATAGTAGTATAGCATGACGTGACCTAGATTATAAGAGAAAGTTAGAGTATGCTTAAATGAAATTAACATACATAAGTACCTAAGAAACACGATTTCAATGATTTACCTTGAGCGTTTACTATAACATTCGTAGGTAGCAAGGTTTAACTAGCATTGTATCCCTGTACGAAATAATATCATATTTAACACCTTCAACCAAGTAGACGAGTTAACATAATACACTCACCAGTAGGTGTTGTGAATATGATAATGATGAAAGCATAGAATACTGCTGTAGTTGAGATGCCTGGACTTTTGATGCTCCATCTTGTGTACTACTAGGCCTAGCTCTCGACTTTTTACCCTTGTTTGATGTTGAAGTGGCCTGCATGTTCATCAATAAAAATCAATGTGTGGCTTCAAATTCTCAATACATTAAGAGGGTAGTTATGAAAAATATATTTATGTTCTTCGAAGTGGACTCCAATAGGCTTTTCCATCGAAGTTTCCTTGGCCCACCTTTTCGATTCGACGATATAGGATCTAATATGTTACATCTACTAGTATTTTGCAAATCATTATAATTAGAGCCCACATTCGTATTATTCTGCAGAGAACAATGGTACCGATACTCAATCTTAACATCTGCAAATCTGATGCTTGCGATTTTATCCAGTCCATTACAGTACGTGTTGCCCCTTCATCATTTGCTGCAAGGTCTGCAACCTTCGAAAAAGCTTGACACCAGGGGCACTCACTAGTCCATCGTAATTTACTGCAACCCTCGTGTGTGCTCTACTAACATCCCTCCTCCATCTTCTTAGTATGTACCTATCCGGCATTGACATGATGTCT
>NW_019264171.1:11726-12884 GCF_002742605.1 Olea europaea var. sylvestris | reverse complement strand
GGTGCTCTTCCAATCAACGCCATGGCTAGCTACCCCATTTGAGTTTCCAAATTTTTAATGGCTGTATTTTGGTGCTGAAGGATAGCTTCGGCTTTTTCCATGAATTTCCCTAACATGTCTACCAATTGAGGTCTCTTCTCTTGTTGTTGAAACTGTTCCTGTGGTCTATTATGATTCTAGTTGCTCCAAAAAAAGTTGGGATGCTTCTTCCAACTGAGATTGTAAGTTTCCCCATATGAGTTGTTCTGTTGGCACTGTCCCCACTGTGCATAGTCTACTTGCTCAATTCCTTGCATTATGATTAGGCACTCTGATGTCATGTGACACAAAGAGTCGATCTTTGCGGCTATGGCTGAATAAGTGTCTATCTTGTAGACGCTCGGACCTTTCTTTGGGATCACCCTCTTAGAAGACCACATGGCTGAAGTGGTAGCCATTCTCTCGAATAATTCCATCGTCCTATCAACTGTTCGTGTGGAGATTGAGCCATCTGATGCTGAGTCTATCATGCTTTTGTGGTATGGAAGTAACCCTGTATAAAAGAAACGAATTTGGGTCTTTTTGTCAACTCGTGTTGAGGGCACTTTCGGAGCATTTTTTGAATCTGTTCCAGGCGTCACCAAATGATTTAGTTTCTCCTTGACTGAATACTGATATGTCATATCCCAACTTAGCTATCTTGGTTGGTGAGAAGAACTTTGTGCAAAACTTATGAGCCAGCTCATTCCAGGTGGTAATGCTTGCGACAAGAAGTGAATCTAACCACTCAAGTGCTTTATCCTGTAGCATATGTAGAAATAGCCTTAGCCTAATAGCATCGTCCGAAATTCCTTGATATCTGAAATGTTGACACATATCCAAGAACTAGATATGTGTGTATGTGGATTTTCTTCAGCTCTTCCATAGAATTGATGTCCATTCTGAAATAGCTGTATCACATTAGTCTTCAACTGGAAGTTTGGTTGTCCAAATGGTGGATATACTATACTGCATCGGCTTTGAATCACTTAAGGAGTCAAGAAATCTCCCAAAATTTCATTTCCTTCATTAGCCGCATCTCCTTCATTAGCTTGAAAAACAGGGTTGTTCTGCAAGTTAGCCATTTGTTCTTGTTGTTGTTGACGTGCTTCTCTATTTTTTTGTTGCAATCGGTGAAAG
>NW_019264171.1:0-2881 GCF_002742605.1 Olea europaea var. sylvestris | reverse complement strand
TGCAATCAACATGCAGCCAGTGGCAAGCAATTGTAAGGCTAATTCCTTTCATGTCTTCGTCCAAGCAAAAAGGTCAAGGTTCTATCTAAGGAAATTTACAATTTCACTTAGGATCGAATTCCACAACTCATTCCTAATCTTGAGTGTTTTTTATGGGTTGTCGTCACACACTGGTATTTCTTCCAATTCTTCCACGAGTTTTTCTCCTTCGATTTTTGTGCTAGGTCTAGTGAATCGAGTTCGGGTTCCCATGTGCGGGCCATGTACACTTCTGGGGGAGTGTGTTGGTGGCTAGTATAGGCTTTCAATTGGCATTTTTCGGCAAGTTCCTTGCTTTTTTTGACTTCGCCCATGCCATAAGTGTGGGAAATTTAATCGAATAATGGTAGAGGGATATCGCCGCATTCAAATCGAATGTCAAGGGCTGTCCCATGACGGCGTCATACAGTGACGGGGTGTCAAACACCACAAACTCGGAATTCATTCTGGTTTGGACCTCAACAGTGAGCTTGATTGATCCCTTGGCCGAGGTCAGGGCTCCACTTAATCCAATGACCATATTAGAGTATGGTCGCAAGAAGTTGGTAGGTATGACCATCTATTCGAGGGTGTTGCTGAAGAGAATGTTGATGGCGCTTCCGATGTCAACTAGGACCTTTGGGATATTTACCCTTGCCACAGGTATTGGGACTACCAGGACTTCAGGATAAGGATGTGGGTCAGCTTCTCTTTCATCAAAGGACAGTAGGTCATCCGTAGGTCTTTTAAAGTGTATCTCTGTTATGTCGATCTCGGAGAGATTTGCGACAATGGGGTTTTTTAGTCTAGATTCCCCGGTTCGTACATTTGGCCTGCCTCTTAGCATGTTGATCCAAGGTTTGGGCCGGTCAATGTTGCACGCCCTAGCTTTCGCTTAGTCTCTACGTGCGATTCCAGTCCCATACGGAGTGGGAAATTTCATGCAGTAGTGATAAATTGACATGACAGCTTTAGCTTGTGCAATATAGGCCGCCCCAATATGGCATTGTAGTTGGACGGTAGGTCGACTATCACAAAATCAGCTGAAATCCTTCTTTGGCAAGGAGCTTCGCCTAGTTCTACAATGAGGAAAATTTGACCTCGGGTCTCGATAGGATCCCCGGAAAACCCTTGAAGTTTCCTTAGGTAGAGCTGAAGATAACGCTCCAATATTTCCAATTGCCTTAAGGTTAGCGAGTAAAGTGTATTAACCGAGCTCCCGATGTCCACCAACTTCTTGTGTATTTTTACCTCGGCTACTGGCATGGTGATTATTAGGGCATCGCTTTGATCCTGGAGGATTCCTAGGGAATCCTCCTCTGTAAACCAAAACCATTCAGGGTTTGTACCAGTCTGTGGGGTTCGTTCTTCGTAATTCGATATGATTTATGCATTTCGGGCTTGTCTGCGCCTTGCCTTTCTAGACCCATCAATATAATGATTTCCTCCGACCATCAGTCGGATCGGGATTGTGGAGGAGGATTGCGATTGGGAACTACCTGCTGAGTTCTTACGATGGGACCCTGCTGCAAAGGCTGTTGTGGTGGAGGTTGGTCTGCATCTTTTGGTTTGATGACGTACTCTTACAACCTTCATCTGCGGATCAAGAACTCAACTTCTTCCTTCAACTCCCAGCAACTGTCTATATCATGTCCTGCCATCCTGTGATATCGGCAGTATCACCCTTGGTGGTACCTCCATGTGCGTTCTTCTGAACCACCGACTTGCGAAATGTTTCTTTCTCACTGGCTTGCAGGAATACTCCTCCAAGGTGGTCTTCAGTGGGTGATATTCCCGAAACCTATATGGTTTATTCTTTGGGTGATTCTCTTTCCTCTATCCTTCATTCTTTCGGGCTGAGGTTCCTATCCAGCCTTTTTTCTTTCGCCATATTGCTATGGTCAAGATCACATTTGGCTTCATCTTGATCGGTGGTTGCTTCCTCAACACTTATGTAT
Source organism: Olea europaea var. sylvestris (assembly GCF_002742605.1). Taxonomy (NCBI): domain Eukaryota; kingdom Viridiplantae; phylum Streptophyta; class Magnoliopsida; order Lamiales; family Oleaceae; genus Olea; species Olea europaea. The sequence goes on along the minus strand of NW_019264171.1, from coordinate 905 downwards.
TTCTCAACTAGATTAAGGAGCTCATGGTAAGTCCTCGGTCCGTCCTCGCGTACTAACCACCAAAATCTCGTTCTGGGCCTGCGGCCATGAGTGCAACATCATCAGATATCTTTTCCACCTCCATGGATTGTTTATTGAATCTGCTTAGATAGCTTTTGAGGGACTCACTTTTTACCTGCTTGATGCTCACCAGTCGCTCCTTTGCGTAGTCCTGGCTTTGGAGCCCATGAACTGGGCTAGGAACGTGGAGGCCAGATCGTTTCAATTTTTGACCGACCTTTGGTGCAATTTCCTGAACCATCTTTGGGATTTGTCTCCTAAGGTCAGGGGGAAAGCTCAGCACATGATGGCATCACTTGTCCCCTGTAGCTCCATCCACGAGGTGTACTTGTCAAGGTGACTGAAGGGATCCCTTTCTCTTTCATATGTGGTCATCTGTGGAACATTCAATCTTTCAGGCAATGGTTCGATAAAGACGTCTTCAGGGAAAGGAGAATGTAGCTTGGTGAGATAGTCTTCAGTTCCACCTTTGTTTTTAGCCTCTAGGTCAGCTATGCGTCTTTTTAGGGCACTCATTTCAGGCTCTACCTGCTCCAAAGGAGGTTTTAGGTCGGGTTCAGCATCTCTTCGTGTAGGGGTTAGCGAGTGCTGAGTTCCCAACCTATCAAACATGCTACCTATTTTCCTTGCGGTAGGCTTCGTTGTAGGGGCCTGGCTCTTGACTTCGTCAGTTTGACTTTCTGAAGGTTTTCCTCGTGAGAAGTTGAGGGTCCTTCTGGAAAGGAGACTTCTGGCTTTTGTCCTCGTTGGAGAATCTACCTTGGTGTCCGATGGGGACAAGTGGGCTTGGTTTTGTTCCAATTGGCCAACTGCATTTGTTAGTTTTTCCAGGGCTTCCCTCATAG